>NC_051071.1:65698047-65998047 GCF_004664715.2 Peromyscus leucopus | reverse complement strand
CTACTTTTCCACATCCAAGAGACAACAGGCAAACAGGACAAAATAAGATACAGTGGGATTTATTCCTTAGAGTTAACTAAGAAATAGTACAATTTTATATTTGTCAACAGATAGATAATCAAAATTAAACTCTGCTCAGCCCAAGACAGGGAACGAATATCTGAAATCACTCACATTGATTTTTTTTCTCTTTAAGAATTATTCTTTCAGGCCGGGCGGTGGTGGCGCACGCCTTTAATCCCAGCACTCGGGAGGCAGAGCCAGGCGGATCTCTGTGAGTTCGAGGCCAGCCTGGGCTACCAAGTGAGTTCCAGGAAAAGGCGCAAAGCTACACAGAGAAACCCTGTCTCGAAAAACCAAAAAAAAAAAAAAAAAAAAAAAAAAAAAAAAAAAAAAAAAAAAAAAAAAAAAAAAAGAATTATTCTTTCTTATATAAGGTCAATTTACACTAGAAGAGCAATTTAGAATTTCTTTGACTTTAATCTTTTCCTTTTCTTTTTGGTTATTTACAGCTAACAGTATCTTTTCTTCCTTTATAGAGAAAATGGGAAAATCATATTTGAGTTCTGCATTTCTATTTGGTTTTATGTGTGTCTATTGCATATGAACATATACTGAAAGGCACCATCATTCTTTTATTAAATCTTATCACAAAGAGAAAACTGCTTATTTTATAGTTAAACTGTTTTATTTCAAGTTTACTCATGTAATTTCCAGTTTATGAATACAAACAAACCTGCATCTAAAACTTTTCATCAGCCATAAAATTCATCTCAACATGTAGTAAATAAGGTTATTTCCAGTTATAAGAATATTATGTTTCCAAAAATATCAATTGATTTCTATGTGTATACAATGAAACTAATGAGATAACTGATTTGTAAAATATTTGAATGAAATAAATTATATACCAATGGTAAATATTTAAGATAACTGATATCTGTTATGGAAAAATAATGGAATAAATAATTTTAATGTTTAATATTATCTTCTATTAAAAGTCAGAAGGATACTAATAACATAACAATGTGCTATTTTTGCCTAAGCTAATTTATCTACTAGATAGTATTTCTGAAATTTTCAGACATTTATAAAAAGAACTTGGACTTACTTTTCAATGAATAATATTAATTTTGGTATCACAAATTGAAATAACTTAAAATTTAGTATTTCACATACATAAAGACTACCCATAAAACAAGAATCATTCTGAAGATGATTGATGTATCTATATGTGATAATATATTTTACACATTGCATTAAGAGCCAGGCTAGACGTTATATATCCCTTCATAGAAGTGTGTGATGTCTATTTCCTCCTTTGAGATGCATTTCCTGTGTGAAAACACTATTATAAAATGTACATTTATGACCCCATTCCTGAATAACTTTAAGATCATCAGCCAAGGTCTATTCCAGCTATTGTACACAGAAGAAAAATATCCACAACTTCCTGACATTGAAGCTCCAATGAAAATTCAAATGAATGAAACCCGGATATCACAGATAAAACATGCTGGCTAACACTAATGAAAAAAGATATATAGTAAATTAAAACTTATGAAAGGACACTATAAAAGTAAATAATTTCAAGTAGGGTAGTAAAGATATTCCTCACGCAAAACAGAACATATGAACTATTATATGAAAGAAATGAAAAGTTAGTGAAAATGGGAAAGAGGGGAAGTGATAGTCTTCAATAATATGTGGAAATTCCAGAGTCTTTTGTACATCTTGAAGTATCTTGTGTGATTCCAGCATTGGAATTAAAGAATCAAAAGTCCCACATGTATTGTTTGGGTGGGAAGAGAGTAAATACAGATGGACATGGCCGTGATAGCTGTGGTTTAAAATGTTTTCTCATTTCCAGGAGATGACAAACAGGACCTGAATTACCTGGTACTTTAAGTGGAGAAACTACACAATTTTGTCTATGATTTTAGCATTTTACTAACACTAGTATATTGACAAGACAACAGAGAAAGAACCCGCAGGACTAGGTAAGGATTAAGCACTGTCAAGCAACTATTAATTCACATAAAATTCGTGACTAATGACTATGGTCTGTTATTTTACATTTTTATTACAGGTGTTACTTGTGAAATTAATTTTCCTGTACATAAGCAAAAATGATTTGGTAAGGGACAATTTGATTCCCTAGTTGGTGGGTTTTAAACTGTCTCTTGCTGGCAACAGCACTACTCACATACTGGCATCTATCCAGAACATTCTACAAATGCCTTGGGAAAAGGATATTATATCTTCCTGACTACTGAAAGAACACAGCCTCAGACCGAATTATTGGACCTAGTTTGTACCAGGCTTTCTGCTGTCACATGACACAGTTAAAACAGGTGGCCTGGTAAAATTTCCAGCTAGACTAGAGGTGCCACTACCTTTGGTGGCCTTCCTACAGAAGGTTTGCTGTACTTGTGCTAAAGAAGCAAGGTTGTGATTGGTCCAGACACTTTTTTTTTTTTTGTTTGTTTGTTTTGTTTTGTTTTGTTTTTTTGAGACAGGGTTTCTCTGTGTAGCTTTGCGCCTTTCCTGGGACTCACTTGGTAGCCCAGGCTGGCCTCGAACTCACAGAGATCCGCCTGGCTCTGCCTCCCGAGTGCTAGGATTAAAGGCGTGCGCCACCACCGCCCGGCCCAGACACTTTTTTTTAACAGAAAATATGAGCATTCTGTATTGGTGGTCTTAATTCCAATGTGGTCTTAAATTCCAGTGCTTACTTGGTGATTCCGTTGGGAGAAACTCCCCTGTACAGCTCCACAATATATGGTTTCCCTTGACTTGTCTTTTTTCCAGCCTGCTTTCAAAAGGGATGAATAAACTGGTAACATGAATTATAAGCAGTGAAATCAACAGAGGGGTGGTCATGGCAGCGATAGTGTACCGACAGTGGCACCTACAGCTGAGACGTCGGGAGACTGGGGTGCAAAAGGAGCTAAAGCTGCTGACTATTGGGTAGCCTGAACAGGAGCAGGTTTCAAATGTAGCCAAGACTGGAAAAGAATGGCAACAGAAGCAGAGACATGATTGCGGGACACTGAAGAAAAACAGAAGCTGGACATGGTCAGAAAGGAGGAACGGTATGCCTTGGCAACTGCAAGAACACAGAGAAATGTCATGTCCTTAAAGCTGTTGATTCAGGCCCCGGGGCAAGCGCTACCACAGTGGCAGGAGTAGACATCATGTGAACTGTTAGACTGGATTCTGGCAAGGGCTGGGGAAACCCAAATCCACTGGAGTTGCAGTATCAACCACAGATGAGGACCTGGGAATCCCAATCCCCTGGGTACGCAGACAAAGATATAAACACTTGCAGTAACTAGGGTGCCAAAACTTGAGGCTTTCAGGAAGATGATTGTAGTTATGGTTACACTAGGGGCATCACCTGCTTCTGCCCGAATTGCCCTCTGATATTGCTTGTTGCTTCACAACACCAAGAAAAGCAAAAGCTTACAAAGGCCAGAACTTGACAAACTTCCTTTGCATACTCATGATTTTCCACCTGATTAGAGCAAATGGCACAGCACTAAGCTGGGTACTAGCACTGGAAGTAAATTATAAAGAAGATGGACAACTGTGGAGATTACCACGATAACTCATAAGAGGCGAATTCAACCAAGATGAGCTAGAAAAGGAGTTGAGAAGTGTTTACATTGGGAATCCTTTTGAGATTATGGTGATTGGTTGGGAGTGCTTTAAGAACTGAGACATCAAGGAAAGCTAGAAACATTTTAGTAAGTTTTAATGCAATGAGAGCTAGAACTCATGGAGGGAGCCTTGAGTTCAATATCAACTCAGTATCTCCAAGTCCTATGTCCAAGATATAAGGAATCTTCAACAATAAAGTCTTACCGTCAAGTTGTGGGAGGCAATCAAAGGCATTGGCAATAGCCTATATTCTTTTGGGGGTCACTTGAAATGTGCTGACCAATTATTTAAAAGTAAATTTCTCTTGCCTTGCTTGTTCGATAGTATATGGTTCTTGGGTAGCATTATGACTTCATGAGTCATATCTTTAATACACTACCCATAACTGTATACATATTCATATATATTAAGTATGCATATAAAATAATATTTCCCAATGGCTTTTTCAAATCCAATTATTGTTACTCATTTCTTTTGTTAAATGGAAATATATTTTATTATTAGTTTAATTTATTAATTTATTTTATATCCCAACAGCAGTTTCCCATGTCTTCTCTCCTTCCATTCTCTCCTCTCTGGCCAACAATACACTCCTTTTCTGTTTTTATTTAGAAAGGAGTAGGCCTCCCATGGGTGTCAACAAAGCATGGCATATCAAATTCAGGTAGGACTAAGCTCCTCTCCTTGTACTAAAACTGGGAAAGGCAACCCAGTATGAGGAATAGGTTCCTGGAAGCCAGCCAAAGAATTAGGGACAGGCCCTGCTTTCACCACTAGGGGTCCTACAAGTAGAACAAGCCACACAACTGTCACACATACGTAGAGGGCTCAGACCGATCCCACACAGGCTCCATAGCTGTGATTTCAGAATCTGTGAGCTCATATGAGCCAAAGTTAGTTGTTACTGTGAGTTCCCTTGTGATGACCTTGACACCCCTGGCTCATACAATCCTTCTTCCGTCTCTTCAACAGAACTCCTTAGCTTTGACCAGTCCTTGGCTATGGGTCTCTGTATCTCTTCCCATCAGTCACTGGATGAAGTCTCTCCAATGAAATTTGGGGTAGTTATCAATCTAATTACTGGAAATGACCAATTCAGGCTATGTTGGGGTTATGGATGGAGAGGGAGAGTAATGAAAGAGACATCTTGATGGGAGTGGGCATTTTGGGGTTAGGTAGAAACCTGGTGCAAGGGAAACTCGCACAAATCTACAGTGCTGGCCCCAGCTAAGACTTTTAGCAATAGTGAACATTCATTTCTTCCTACCCCTTCTCTCTCTGAATTTATCTTCTTTCCAATTCTCAGTTATATTCCTGTCTTAGTTAATGTTTACTATTGCTGTGAGAAAATAGCATGACCACAGCTACTTTTATAAAGAAAACATTTAATTGAGGGGCTTTGCTTACAGTTCAGAGGTTCAGTCCATCACAACAGGCAGGCATGGTGCTAGAAAAAAAGTTTAGTGTCCTACATCTTGCGGGCAACAGGAAGCCAACTGACTGTTAAAATGAGTGAAGCTTGAGAAAATGACCTCAAATTCCACAGTAACACACTTTCAACAGAAGGCGTACCCTCCAGCCTCAAGGTCTAGATTAAATGTGTGTGTCATCAAGCCTTGTCCAACAAGACCACACTTCCTAATAGTGCCACTCCCTATGAGCTTATGGGGCCAAATGCATTCAAACCTATTACATTCCCCAACTTGCTTTCTCATTTCCAGCATCTGTGTTTTGCTATCCTCATCTCTAGTGGTCCTTTAGCCTGTCTCCCAACATAGATCAGTTTTAATTTCCTGGCTTCAGTGGTGGCTCTAGGTTATGTACTCAAATAAGCATTAGGAGCTAAGGTCCATAAATAATGGAGCACATGTGGCATTACTTTCTGAGTCTGGATTACTTACTCAGTATAATGTTTTCTAGTTTGATCCATTTATCTATTAATGTCAAGATTTTGTTTTTTACTTTATGGCCCAGCAAACTTCTGTGTACATCATAGGTAGACAGGAAGCACTCCAAAATCTTGGCTCTTGTAAATTTTACTTTCATTAATGTTGGATAACATCTAGTGGCAACAATAGCTAACTAGGCAAATGTGCCACACTCAATTTTACAGTTCCTGTCCCAGCCACAGGTGTCTGTACGCATATCTGTTCAGTGGTGAAGGTTATAACTCTGACCTTAAGGTTCACCCTCTTGGTCCCAAAAACTTAATAGTTCTCTAAAACCCATCGGGTTCACCACAGCCTATAGCATCTCTTCTGTGCTTTCTTACAGCCCTCTCTTCTTCCTGCTCTTCTTCCTACTTGTTTGCTTCGTTATCCTGCTCTGGCCATTCTCCAACTCTTTAGCTTGCCTTGAAGTTGGACATGGTCACAGATATTATTATTTTAGTGCCAGTTACTTTAGGGAGATCTTGGAGGCATCAGGATAGAACTTGATAATCTGTCACTGCTTTAGATCTTGGATGTTCAAAGTGTGATAAGGAACAGATCACCAGATTAGGACAGGCTCACTCAGGTACAGGGGGTCCTACCAGGTGTGTTATATTCTGGCAGGTATATTCGATTCTGAGACAGAATTTGTGGAAGTTCCATTGTAGGATATTATACTGATGCAGTCAGGTCAATGGGTGCTTCTGATAGGCAAGTCTCAGTCTTCCACTTAACAGTCCCTTAACTCTGTTCACTCTACTGTTTCTTTAACAGTCAGAGGTAGCATATACTTTGTGCTGGGAATCCTTGGCCTAGGACTTGGTACCATTCTACTGATGACAAGTGTAACTATTTAGAAACATCAGCTATTAGAAGCCAAATGGTAAAACGTGGATAGGCAGTTCCATGTAATACATGGTTTTCGTGATTCCCATGAGATCTTCAGCTGTTAAATCACTAGGCAGTACACAGCTTTAGCATAATATTACATTTCACTGTAACCAAGTAGAGTGCAGTCTCTGAAAAAGACAAGTCTCTGTGGCACCCTTGGACTCCTCAGCTGACTACCTGTGCTCTGGATGTTGGTAGTTTTCTAGCCTTGAAAACACCACCTGAGGATGTTGCCATCACCTCAGTCTCAGATTTATCTGTCTTACAGGAAAATATACCTCTGTATAAGCACCCATAGTTCACTACTTCACTACTATCAAAGTCCATATCTCTTTTATTTTCCTTCTGTTTTTGATGTTTCATTTTCAAGTTACCAATTGTGGTGATTTGAATAAAAATGGTCCCTATAGGCTCATATATTTGAATGTTTATTCACAAGAGATTGGCAAACTTTGAAAGGATTAGAAGGATTAGGATGTGTGACCTTGTTAGAGGATGCATGTCACTGGTGGTGGACTTTAAGGTTTCAAAAGCCCATGTCTGTCACATTCAGTATCTCCTCTCTCTCTCTTTCTCTCTCTCTCTTTCTCTTCCTCCCTCCCTCCTCCTTTTCTCCCTCTCTCCTTCCCTCTCTCCCTCCCAACCCCAGGCCATACCTGTAGTTAAGAATGTAAAGTTCTCTGCTAATGTTCCAGCGGCATGCATGCCATCATAGTCCTGGTCATGCGGATTATGGACTAAGCCCCTGAAAATTTAATTAAATGCTTTCTTTCAT
Organism: Peromyscus leucopus; assembly: GCF_004664715.2. NCBI lineage: Eukaryota > Metazoa > Chordata > Mammalia > Rodentia > Cricetidae > Peromyscus > Peromyscus leucopus. Next base: position 65,990,787 of record NC_051071.1, on the reverse strand, counting down.
AAGAGTAGCTTTGGTTATTATGTCTTTTCACAGCAATACAATAGTAACTAAGATACCAATTCAGCTTATACTATTCACAGTAGTAAAGAAAAGGTTCCTGGAAAGAAGTATTTCTTGCCCTTGTATCCAATCACTGAATAACCCTAAAATGTCTAGGCATATTACTTTGAAAGGGTTTTATGAATGGTTTGCAGCCATTGGTATGGCCAACCACAACACCTAGTATTGTATCATGCACAGTGTTGTATGTTCTACCTATTACAGACTTGTCACATATTATATAATAGCTATCTTTCAACTCCATGAAGTGCTCCCTCTCTGGCCAATGTGAAAATGATTCATTAATACATGTGTTTACAAAAATCTCATATGATGTGTTTCAAAGTGTTCTGCTTGAGCTATCCTTCTAAAAGCCAGGGTGATTAGCTGCAATATATTGTGTAATTGTGTCTCAGCATACCTGTGAAGTGTTCATGGTGTCTTTTTTTGGGGGATGGAGAAATGATGAAGAGGTTGAGAGTATTTGTGACTTTTTCAGAGGACTGGTGTGTTTGATTCTCAGCACCCACAAACATCCATGACTCTAGTTCAAAAGGATGTAATTTCTTTTTTAAACATTTTCCTTGGACTCCTGGCAAGCACATGGTGCACATATATACATGGAGAGAGGACACTAATAATATACATAAAAATAAAGTAAATAAAATTTAAAAGTAAAGATGCCTGATGCAGGCAAAAGCGTCATGAGATTTACTGTTTCACTAACAATCCCTTCACTTAAAGTAGATTGGACAAAGTAAGTGTATTTCATAACTATTAACTAAAGAGTCAAATGGTTGCATTTTCTATCTTTGTTTACATACATGAAAATGAAAATTTCAAGGAACACTTACAATACAAATTTAAAGAACCCATCATTAAGACTCATAGTGAATTTAAAAGCTTTAAATAATGCTTAATGCTTTCTCTGTAGACATGAGATGTTGATCCTTTGATCTTTCCCACTTTGAAAACACATAATCACTATTCACTAAAATTCAGTTATGTACTGAAAATTCATAGAAATAGCTTAATGGTTTCTCTGTTTTTCTGTTTAGTAGTAGATTGTGACAATACAAGCTGAATTGTTTCTGTGGTCCCAAAAGTACAAGACTGTTTCCAAATATTTACACACAAATGATTTTATTAAAAATTAAAGATTTTCTTCTGTTAAACAAATTTGAGTGAATTCCTATTCATTAAATGTGAATGGAATTGTTGAAATTTTTAGGTAGATAAAAGTATACACAATGATGTTGATGTGAGAGTGTTCCTTCTAGAGAAAAATCTATGACAGTTTCCATGACAGAAACAGATTGCCAGATTCTGAAGTACTGGTGAGCAATAAAGGTAGGATTCCATGTTTTTGAAATTCAATTCCTGGTTCATTTATGCTTTTTCTTGGGTTCCTTTCAAATGAAATTAAATTTAATGCATAAAATTATGCATTTCAAATATATAATTAATAAACTTCAATGTTATTAATGCTTTACAATTGCACTTTCTTCATTAACCAGATACCACTCTTAAATAAAAAAAAAAACAGTAATAAGATGATACCAATAATATTGGGACAACAAGACTAGAATACCTAAAAGAGAAATATTTTCTGAACTAGCAAATTATAACCTGGACTCATAGTGGGTCATATTTATTGAATAACATTTTTACATATATTAGATTTCATAATGTAGTGAACAGTCAACTAATCATACATATATTAATTTATAAACCTCAGCCAGTCTTTTTTATCTTGAAGAATGTTCTAGTGTATCATTTACAAAGCACACTTATAATGATGTTCTATCCATAATTTATTATTTTGGCTATAATTCTTCAAGAAATTCATAAACCAATTCCATGATTATAATGCAAGTTTGTCACAGGATAATTCTGAGGCTTTTGTTTCTTTGGTTGTTGTTTTGTGTTTTTTTGTTGTTGTTGCTGTTGTTGTTTTGTTTTGTTTTGTTTTTTGAGACAGGATTTCTCTGTTATTTTGGTGCCTGTCCTGGATCTCACTCTGCAGACCAGGCTAGCCTCAAACTCACAGAGATCTGCCTGGCTCTGCATCCTGAGTGCTGGGAATAAAGGCATGTGCCACCACTGTCCCACTAATTCTGAGTTTTAAAGTCCTTAAATGATGAAACTTTACCATCGAAAAATAGAATAGCTGGTTCTCTTCAATTTCTAATGAAAGTATATAAGTATACAAATTAAAGGATTTTTTAATAATTATAAGACAGAAATTCATGTCTATTTAATGACAACATTTACTTCTAATAGGCATACAATATCAGTATATACAGATACCCATTTTCTAAGTTATTTTTAGTAAATCACTAACATTGAAAACAATCTTTATTTCATTTTAAATTTCTGCCATCTGTCTGTGTATTTGCCATCGCATGTCATTGCCTACAGAAACCAGAATAGAGCAGTAGATCACCTGGGGCTGTTGTTATGGGTCATTGCTGAGAACCGAACACCTGTCCTTTGGAACAAGAAGCACTCTCAAATGCTGAGTGGTCTCTCCAGACCCAAATCACTAAAATCTATACACTCTTCCTGATTAAAATAATTATAGATGAATTTTCAATCTTTGTGTTTCTAGCACTGTTTTGTGAAATCAAATTATTACATGATATATTTCTAAGGTATTTATTACCCTTGGCCTTGCCAGTTGAGAGATAAGACTCAGAGATGAATATTTTGGAAAGATTTCCAAAATCTTTGGAACTTTGGATATTCCTCTATCAAATTGGAGAATGTCACTTTTAGCATAGTTGCCCTGATTTAGGGTGGATCTGTGAACATTGTGTGTCTGCTGCATAAATGAAACACCATTCCTTAGGTTAGTTAATACAAGATTTGCTCACAATGGGATAATTCAGAAGATGGTACAATGAAAAGTATAAGGCACCATGTTCTGGGATATTGGACCACACTATGAAACCAGAGAGTGTATTAATAAAATCACCCTTCAATCAGGGGGTGGAGCAAGCAATTAGTTGACACAAATTATTAGCCATGGAGAGTATGGTGAAGCCAAGCTAATGGATAGAGAGATGCACAGGAAGGAACACGAAGGGACTTGGAGATTCATGGTCTTTTCGGTTTAGGACAGCTAGAAAGGTAGTCTCCAGCTGGGTCTCTGGCCAAAAGTGGAGGTCAGTTGGTTGTTTCTTGGGCTCTCCGAGCCAGCAGGTTTTCACCCCAACATTTGGCCCTTGAGTCTTCATTGGTAAATAGAATGATAGACTTAGTTAAAAAATACATTTGTTGGCAGTGGCAGAGCCAATGCCAGCAGGACCAGAAGTCTTGCCACGCAATGGTCTGAAAGGCAGGGTACTGACTGCAGGGCGGTGGAGCCTTAGACAGTAAAATATCAGTAGATGCAGGTGCAGCCACTAAGCCAATGGAAAAACATCAGTACATTTATGAATCTAATAGCCCCCAAATCATTATTGCCATTAAGGTAGGATGGAAATAGTCAATATCACATAAAGAAAACAATAGAGAAGAAAAATAATTTTTAGAGTTCAAGCAACTTTCAGACAGGGAGGAGGGAAGAAAATATTTGAATTCAAGTTCATTATTCTCTCAGATTTCTCTACTAGTGAGACCCAAATACATTATTTCCCTTAAGCATGGTACTTTCCCAATCCCATCCGAGAATGGGTTCTTTCTTAGTCTACTTTTGTGATGTGGTCATTAACCTTGCATCAGTTTCCTAGTGACATAATACCATGTCTTGCTCTATCCTCTCACCTTAAAAGAATAGGTTCTACTTTCCTTAAGCAAGGAGAAGCTTCTTACAGCACAACCTGTGGCTATTTCCAGCTCCCAGAAATCATTTTCACCAAAGGTGATCTGACTCTCTGTTTGTCTTCCTGACCCATTTTTTCCCTCCAGTACCTCCCAAAGAGGATTCCAAAGGTTATGAAACTCCTGGTGCTTTGACTTTCATGCACCAGCATCTCCTGAGGGCTGGAAAATTCAGCTGACAAGGATAACAGGTACTTCTTTATGAAAGAGAGGTGGCAATTTGAAAACAGGTACTAAAAGTAGTTTGGCTATTGGGAGAAATGTGAAGCATATACCCTTAGTATAATTGAGGTGTCAAAGTCTGACCATAATGTTTTGTTTTGTTTTGTTTTGTTTTGTTTTGTTTTGTTTTTTCGAGACAGGGTTTCTCTGTGTAGTTTTGTTGCCTGTCGTGGAACTCACTCTGTAGCCTAAGCTGGCCTTGAACTCATAGAGATCTGCCTGGCTCTGCCTCCTGGGTGCTGGTATTAAAGGCGTGCGCCACCGCCACCACCACCACCCGGCTCTGCCATAATGTTAAAGAGATAATCTTAATACGAAGAACTGGAAAATGCTTGGTATATAAAAGAGAAAAACCATTAGCCTCAGGAAAGCAGTGCAAAAGCAGCAAATGATACAAGAGCAATGGTGATTTTTTAAGTATTAACTACAAGGGGCTAGTGAGCAGTTTATGGGGCAATAAACAACAACAAAAAAATAGACTAGCAAAAACAAAGGCCTATATTCATAGACATATATAAATCAGGTCAATTCTTCTATACAAATGTCTCATTTTAAAATTTCCTGGCATTAAAAAGAAGTTTTTTTTAAAAGCTTTGTTATAAAGAACAAGTTCCACTGAGTATAGTTATAAACCATATGTTGGTTTATTAATTATGATAACTATATTGCATGCAGAAAGTGATTACATCTTCAAATTTACCAAGTTCCTATTCTTTAAAACATACTCTTTATTACTTTCAGGAAAAAAAAAAGAGATACATTTTCATAAGTTCGTGTTCTATTGCCAAATAACAAGTGATATTCTGATCCAGATCACATTCCCTCATGATATTTTAATGGGTATAATTCAACTTAATAGAGACAAAGACATTAGAATCTATACATTTTTCTGATAGTTTTATTAATATCTGCAAATAAATATCTGAACACTATAATTAGAAAGTTGTCAACAATTTTGGAAAATTGAGATCATTCAGAAATCTCGGTAGAACAGTCAAAGTACTGATTCCTTTAGCTACTTTTTTTTTAACTGAATCTTCCAGTGGATCCTACTCAATAAGTAAGGAAATAAATAGCATCTCCCTGGAAATAGCACCTTATAGTTTCATGGCCTGAGGCCTCTGGTGTATAGAAACCAAAAATAAGATTAATTTATGATCTCTGATAATAGAGAAGCTAAGACGTGTCTGTTTATGCCTCTAATATTAATCCTTCCTCCAATAATAACAAACCAGTACTTGTTTGAAATTCAATAATTTAAGTGGTGAAGTTTCTGCTTTCCTGATAAAAATGTAACTACTAAGAAGGAAATTAAATATTTCTTAGAGGAATTATCTCCACTGCTACAAATTACTATTTTATTATACTCATTTTAAAATTACCTAGGTAAAATTATATAACTTAGATAGTGTACCAGACACTTGGGGGGGAAAGTAAAGCAAGATAAATTTGATAAGAGTAGATTTAGATTTAGCTGAGAGGTACAGCTATCTCAGCAGGGAATTTCAATTTGGAGTTTGTTCATAGATTAATCACGTAAGAACTGAAATCTTGTAGAGAATACTGAATTCATCTACATCAGTCACTACTACAGTTTCTTCTGGACATATATCACTTATAAGAACATTGTAACAGCCCTCTGACTGCAGAAGGTGCCGTCTTATTCATTACACATTGTTCTCTTGAAGAGAAATATGTATCTTTATTTCAAAACTAGTAGCAAAGTATCATTGCTAAGACTAAATAAAACATATTGTATGAGAAGTATGGAGTTTATCAACATAAAATATAACTTTATATTGCTACATGTTACAGAAAACGCAAGCCCTGGCCTCTGAAAAACAACTGTGAAATCTTAATTCTTTGTTGACACATAGTTCAAGTGGGAATTCTCTAAGGTTTTCTACATAATCTGTTGATCTGGAAAAATGTAATCTCTCAGCTTCATGCAGCTTGAAAAAGGGAAATAAACTTTGGTCTAACCAGTGATTGACAAGGCACCAAGGGCAATACTTAACTGCCTCAAGCTACTTACTTGGCAATCCCTGAAATTGCTGCAGTGGTTCTTCTTGCACTAATTTCCTTGGTGATTTTCATGGGGAGGGAAAAGTTGGTAAGAGTGGATAAGGTAGGAAAATATTATCAAAACATTATAGGAAATGACAAATTAATGAATAAATAAATACACAAAACATTCTGGGTACATCTCAGAAACATTTTGAATAACAAGCTTATTGTCTTTCAGATTTAAGAAAAAGATGAAATTAACTTCAGTGACATGCAGTTCAGACTACTACATAAAACCACAAAAGGAATTAGAACCTAAAATGAAGATCTACTAAATATATGCATAAGGTCTACTAAATATATAAGAGCCTACTATAATCCAGTTTTTAGAAATTGATAAAAGTTGTATACTTATATCAATTATAAAACTACATGGATAAATAGTTAAAATTCTATAAAAAAATTTCCCAGATCTCATTTGATTTTCTGTATTTCATGTATTCTAGAATGAATGTAAAGGAAATAATAGACCATACAGTGTATTTTCTAAGTAGTTATTGGTACCAAACAGACTTCTTTTAGCTGAATTCAAATTTGGAGTTTATAGATACAGTTCCAAGTGTTAAACTAGCTGCAACAGCTCTTCTTTGTGTTTTATCCTTACTGAGTATCTTCTTAATCTTTAAAAACTCTGGAATAATTGCTTCTTTAAGAGTTTTATACACTGTGCATTTGTCTCATTCACCCACAGGCATCCCTCTAAGTCCTCGCAGATACACCCCTTCCTACTTCTCTACCCATTCCCAACATTGGGTGTTCGATTTTATTGTTATTTTTATAATATTTTTGTTTTTATAGAATACTATCTTGCAGACAGATGTCTTCTTAATGGTCTCTGCTTCAAAGAGACACTTTTTGACAAGGTAGGGACACACCTACATGTATGTAGACAAATTTGGTTAGAAAGTCTACTGCTTTTAGGAAAATAGCAGTATTAGGTTCTTCCCTATAAACTATGATCTTATCAACATTGGATAATTGGATAATTTATAATGCTAGGCATGGATACAATCCTATTGACCTGATCCTAAGTCAAATTAGGGGGCTCTCAATTTACTCTCTGTATATAAGTACCACTATTGTGCCTTGTGGAACATCTAGCCATAGTTGTCATTGCTGCTGTTTACAGACATTAAACCTAGATAGGACTATTGATTGATATTCTCCCTTGCATGGCTCCTTCCAATACTATGAGTTCTAGTTCTGAATGAGGGTGATTATAGGTCAGATCCATATTGATTACTCCAAGTTCTGTGTCAAAATGTGTGGTGTTTTCAACAATAGGATCTCACCTTCTTTTCTGGCAGGCACCAAGGGAAAAAATAAACAAAAGCCTATTTTTTGTTTGAGGAGTTTGTTGTACTCCATTGACCAACAATTGAAAAGAGGTTTCCCAAATTGACATGGGGATATTTCTTAGTTATTCTATGTATTTTTTTTTGTGTGTATGAGGGTTAGTATGATCACTTCAATTGGTATCATATGTGCATGTACTCCTCAACTTACACATAAGTAATTTTAAGTAAAATTTAAAATAAATTATTTCCCTCTGATTTTCAAACATCCTTTGTGTTCTTTATCCCTCTTTCTCCTTCCCTCTCCCTAAGGGCTTGCTCTCCCTCCCCTCTCTGGTAACTCTTATCCACCCATTTTTCCTATTTCCTCCTTTATAGCAACTGTCTTACTATTCCTTCATCTAGTGCTTCTGAACATCTGCCCCCAACCCACAACAGAAACTATTATGTTTCTTGTTTACTTTCCTGGTATCTGTATTTTTTGTTGTTCTTAAAAAATAACCTACAGAGTCTTTAATTAATCCACTAAGTCCAGGTTGAACTCCCTCTATAATATACTCATATGTGAGAGAACATCACTGGAGTCTAGCTGACCTATCAGGGGCTATATTCTTAAAGGAAACTGATTCTCCCTTTCCAAACTCTCACCAACTGTCTGTAAGTGCCTCAGCTAGGGATTGGGGGAGGTAATTCATTCTTCCATTCTCAAACACCGACTTGCTGTGGATATTGTTCTATATAAATAAAACACTGATGGCCAATGACCAGGCAGGAGGTAGGTGGGACAAGGAGAGAGGAGAATTCTGGGAAGCGGAAGGCTGGAGGAGAGACACTGCAGTCACTGCCAGGAGAAGCAGCATGTAGAGACTCTGGTAAGCCACCAGCCACGTGGCAAGGTATAGATTTATAGAAATGGGTTAATTTAAGATAAAAGAACAGTTAGCAAGAAGCCTGCCACGGCCATACAGTTTATAAGTGATATAAGCGTCTGAGTGATTATTTTATAAGTGGATTGTGGGACTGCGGGGCTTGGGGAACCTGGAGAGAAGTCCTCCAGCTACAAATGGCGCCCAACGTGGGGCACGAACCCACGACCCTGAGATTAAGAGTCTCATGCTCTACCGACTGAGCTAGCCGGGCTGGTTCAAGTCATCGTTCTTCACCATACATTTGCTTATAGACTGTTTACCTTATTTACGTGAAGCCTTAGTCCTTAGGTTATTTTGATAGATAAGATTTATAGATTTATAGTCGCCTATGTCATCTCTATAGTTATGTTAGTTAGGTTATCCAGATTTACAGATACATAGGTTAGATGGGCAGGTAATCTTCAAACACTTCATAGACCTGGAGAATATGGCATTTAAATAACTTAGAATTCTGTTGACGTGAGACACAATTGCTCCTGGCTGCACCAATTGATCCCGAGAGAATGTTGGGCTTCTAAGACATTTCCATTTGGAAGTTTGTCTTTTGGCACAAAATGGCCTACTGGGCAAAGAACTGCCCTTGCCTTGATGGCTGACAGTACAAATGCAATGCTCTCCTTTCTGGACAAGCGGGACACAAGGAAAGCGACCACTGTACTCTGCCAAGACAGGGTAAGATGGTCTTTCAGAAATCCTGCTTCTGAAAATGGTCTGTCAGATACTCTAGGCCTGTAGCCAATTTGAATGCACCAACAATGCTGAGAAACATCAGGTGACTGTCCAGGCTGCCAACTGACTTGGTCTACTCTTGCAAGATTCCCGAAGTTGCTTGCATCCGTCTACCATTTCTCAGGTACCATTATGTTCCTTCTCAGGTCTTTGATGTGGTTGAAAACTAGATAGTTGTAATTTCCTCAGTTATGATAAAAGATAAGTTAGATATAAAACCTTAAACTCACAAATATAAGATAGATAGGACATCTTCTTTAATATTGTAACTATAATTCTTGCTCGGTAATTGTTTTGTTATATGTAATTTTACCATGTTAAAGTTAAAACCTTCCTTTTAAAAAAAAAAAGAAAAAAGGGGAAGTGCTGTGGATATTGTTCTATATAAATAAAACACTGATGGCCAATGACCAGGCAGGAGGTAGGTGGGACAAGGAGAGAGGAGAATTCTGGGAAGCGGAAGGCTGGAGGAGAGACACTGCAGTCACCGCCAGGAGAAGCAGCATGTAGAGACTCTGGTAAGCCACCAGCCACGTGGCAAGGTATAGATTTATAGAAATGGGTTAATTTAAGATAAAAGAACAGTTAGCAAGAAGCCTGCCACGGCCATACAGTTTATAAGTGATATAAGCGTCTGAGTGATTATTTTATAAGTGAATTGTGGGACTGCGGGGCTTGGGGAACCTGGAGAGAAGTCCTCCAGCTACACCGACTGGCTTATGCTTTTGCATCTCATGCAGGTGATCATTAGTGCTTTGGGTTGATGAGTTAGCAGACTTTTGTACCCAGAAGACACTATTTCAGTTTGGTCTTCCCTAAGAGTTGGCTCTTACACTTTTCCTTTTCCACTTCAGCAATCATCTGTAGTTGTAGGGGATGAGGGGAGGTCAGTATTTGTATTAGTTAGGGTTTCTATTGCTGTGAAAAGACACGATGACCACTTTTATAAAGGAAAACATTTAATTGGGGCTATCTTACAGTTCATAGATTCAGTCCATTATCATCATGGCAGCTGGCAATGGTGGCGTGCAGGTAGACATGGGGCTGGAGAAGGAGCTGGGAGTGCTACAGGTTGATCAACAGGAACCACATCTATCAATAATGCCACTCTTTATGGGTAGCATTTTCTTTAAAGCCACCACAGTACTAAATGGAAATTAAATGTTCTTCCAAGTCCATTCCACACTCATATTTCATTGCAGCACTCAGATCTTATCACAGAGTTTTCTGGGTCCAATGAACTTCAGTAAATGCGGAAATGTACAACTGATCAAAGTGAAGGTAAGTATTAGTGTAGTCCTCAGTCACAAAAGGGAACACATATTTAAAATATGTGTAAAGAATTAGAAACCAAATGACAGCAGCTTGACTAATTGTTTTGTTGATGAAGATATAAAATATGTACACATTCTGAGTATACTTTAAAGCTAGAGTCAATGGTGTTTGACAAATCATCAGATATAAAGTCTAAGGGAAAAGGTAAAGTTTTGTCAACGGTTAATATGAAATTTGAAGATGAGAACTATGTTCCGCAAAGTTAGCATGAAATAAACAGACAGTGATTTTAGTACTTTAATTACAAGTATATATGACTTACTGAAGTAGAAGTTTAATGTGTCACTAAGTAACGAAAAATGGGTGAAAATAATTTATAATATAGATGATATTGAGATTATATAATAGCACCAAATTAAGAATATAGTATCATAATAAAGAAAAGAATATTTCAGCACAAGAGTTTGTTTGTGGTTCCATACTAAGAAGAAGAAAAACAAAGGTGCAAACTGAATGTAAGTGTCAGATCTATAAAGACAGTACAGGAATATTCTATAATAAGTATATGATATTAATCTTGGCTTTGAAAAATGAAGGAAACTGTAAACATTGGTGAGAGAGGCATAGATGTAATGATAAAAATAAAATATTGTTTAGAATGGGTTCAAGAGAAAGTAAAAGAGAAAACCAGAAAATCAACAATAACTAGAAAATGTAAGAAAAGTAGCAGATGTTTATACATAATAGAAACCTATCTACAAAATGTAGTATTTGGGCATCAAAATCAGATAGATCACTGTAACTGAATAAAAACATCCATTCCTAAGAATAAGTATATTTTATAACAAAATCCATTAAACTTAGGCACACAAATGTTATTTTTTTTTTAATTAGAAACTGGGCTTATTCACACATCAGATAAAATGATAAATAGCTATAATAAAAAAGAATTTCTTTCAATATCAAGAAGAGCAAAATGACAACCCAATAAAAGTGAACTTTAACTTGATACCATATCCTGTTGATATTTTAGGGAAATAGCTGGTCTCATTATTTGTTTTTGAGAATGAAATACATCATTCAATCTCTAGAAAGCAAGCTGATAACATCTTAGAAAAATACATATAAATTTAAGATTTAGTTTCAGTTCTAAGATGTATTCTATTTTTTAAGATTTGTTCTTATTATGTTCTGTGCGTGTGTGTGTGTGTGTGTGTGTGTGTGTGTGTGTGTGAGCATGCATGTACACAGATGTGCACATGCATATGGGTAACCAAAAGGGTCATAAAAGAGAGACAAATATCTTAAGAGTTAGAATTACAGGTGAATGTGAGCCACCAAATGTGGATGCAGGGATTTAACCTTGGGTCCTCAGGAAAGCAATAAGCAATATCAACTACTGAGCCATCTCACCATCTCCGTAAGTATCATTCTTAATTAGTAATCCAATAGAGAATACATAGTTTCATTAGATTCATTTATATTCTCCCACATACATGTATACATATATAAGATTTAAGAACTTGGTTAACACAGGTAGGGGTTGTACATGTGTACCGAGTCATTCAGGAGGGGAAGAAATTGGGGAGCATAGATTCAGAATCCTTTTCTTTTGTGGGAATCTTCTTTTTTTCTTAAGGTTTTAAAAAACTGGAGTGATCCATGTAGCCAGACGTTTTCTCTCTAGTGTGAAGTTTTCTTAGGTCCCACAAGGCCCTCATGGTCCTCTAGTGTAGCGGGTAGCCATTCCAGCTTTGATCTGGAAGTTACAACATCCATTGAGGCTTCAGTAACTGTCACACCTACAAGACAGGGCCAAGAGAAGGCCCTGAAGACCCGAGATCTGGATGCACCGGCTCCCTTGGTTCCAAGACCCTGGATGCTAGAGGTAGAATGAGCAGAGTTCTCCAGAGAACACATAGTTAAAAGGGAGGTTTATTTTGTGGGGTAACTTACAAGTGAAGGAATAGGTAGGTTGCAGTGTCTGGGAAAGGCATAGTGCAGTCTGGTGGTGTTCTCTGGAGAACTCTGCTCATTCTACCTCTAGCATCCAGGGTCTTCAGGGCCCTCTCTTGGCCCCGCCTTGGCATGACAGTCATCGAGGCTTCAATGGGGGTTGTAACTTCCAGATCAAAGTTGGAATGGCTACCCACTACACTGTAGTCCGCTTATAATATAATCACTCAGAAGCTTATATTAATTATAACTGCTTGGCCATTAGTTCAGGTTTATTGATGACCAGCTCTTACACTTAAATTAACCCATAATTCTTATCTATGTTTAGTCATGTGGCTTGGTAACTTTTGACAGTTCTGTCTTTGCATCTTGTTTCCTCTGTGTCTGGCTGGTGACTCCTGACTCAGCTCTTCCTCTTCCCAGAATTCTCCTTATCTGCTTGCCCCTCCTATACTTCCTGCCTGGCTACTGGCCAATCAGTGTTTTATTTATTAATCAATCAGAGCAACACATATTCACAGAACACAGAGCAACATCCCACAGCACACCGACTTCCATTGTACTTGATAATTCTCTTTTCTGTTCATGGAATTAAATATAAATATACCTTTTACAAAAATATTTATGAAAACTGACTACTATATTCCAACTGGTGTGATATATACAAATAACCACAAAAACATTGAAAATAATATTTATGACAATGTTATTAAAGTTTAGAAATAAGTATTATACCAGCAAATAATAATTAATAAAATAAATTAACAATTATTAGCTGACATAAATTTAATGCATTCTAACATACTATTGATTTTATACAATGGTAAACCTAAATGATAGCAATGTATGTGTAAAGGTTAATGCAGCCAATCACTTGTGTGAATTTTGTATGTATATACATATATATATATATATATATATATATATATAAAAGCATGTATCTGTATAAAAATGTGTGTATATAATGGTATACATATACATATGCAAATTTTGCATAGTAATCACACAAGTAAAAATAATTTTGTATATCCTATATTTGGTAAGTAAAATTATGATTTATGTAATATTTTCAAGTTATTCTTAGTTTCAAATGATAAAATGAATTTGATGATATTTGCCCCTATTTGTCCTTTTTATTACACTTAGAACTGCCTCCCCACACCATGTCCTTGTTCAAACACTCTGTATGTTTTTTTTAATCAGTCTCATATCTGTCTTAGTTGTGGCTTTTATTTCATTATAAATAGTTATAAGCATGAATACTAGTAATCACACAGTAAAGTATATACTAAGCTAGTTTGAGATTTCCTCTGACAATGGAATTAATCTAAATATCTCCAATTTTGCTTCAGGCAGACTCTTCCAAAAAAAGGAAAAAAAAAGCAACAAGCAATTTTCTTTGCCAAAATATTGCAATGATCACAAGGCAACTTAGTAAAATTCTTCTCCTCTGAAACATCTTGAGCCAGCTCCCCACAGTTCAAACAATCCTAAACACCATTGTCTTATATCTTCCTACTAGTATGGCCAATTAAGCAGTGCTTAAAGCATCCCATTGATTTCCTAACCCAAAGTAACAAAGTCTAAATTCCTCCCCCAAAAAACATGGTCAGGCCTGTCACAACAATACCCTGATCCCTGGTCCCAATTTCTGTCACAGTCAAGGTTTCTATTGTTTTGAGGAGATGCTATGACCAGGGCAACTCTTATAATGGAAAACATTTAAATGTGGTGGCTTGCTTACAGTTCAGAGGTTCTGTCCATTGTCATTATACAGGAAGCAAGACAGCAGGCAAACAGATATGATGCTAGAGAAATAGCTGAAAGTTCTTACATCTTAACTCACAGGCAACAGGAACTGGTCTGGGTGTGGCTTGAACATATATAAGACCTTAAAGTCTGCCACCCCCACAGTGACATACTTCCTTCAAAAAGGCCATACCCACTCCACGAAAAACATACCTCCTAATAATGCCACATTTTCTTTCAAACCACCACACCATTCTTGTGCATATACCCAAAGAAAATCCTACATTTTTTTTTGCAGAGATACTTGCTGATCATTCTCCATTGAAACTCTATTCATAGTAGACATGCATTGGAAACCTTCTAGATATTTATCAACTGATGAATTTATAACAAATACATAGTACACCTAAACAATGAAAGTTTTTCAGCATCAAGGAAAAGTGAAATCATGGAATTTGCAGGCCAAAGAATGTAACAACAACAAAATTATAGTTAGGATTATCTTGATGCAGAAACACAAATACCATGTGTTCTTTCTCATAGTTGAGCCATAATTTGGCATCTTTGAACATATGTTTTTATGTTAGAGCACTTGATGAAGCCAAGAAATTAGAAGGAAGTTAGAAGGTGTTTTAAGGGAATGATGAGCCTAAAACATGGGTGGTATAATGGGAATATAGAATAATTGCTGTGAAGGCAGAAGTATGGAGGAAATGCAGAAGTGAGATAGGAAAAAGGATAATGTGGTAGGCTGAATTTAATTGGCCTCCATAATATCATAGGAAGTGGCACTATTAGGCAGTGTGGCTTTGCTGGAGTAAGTATGGCCTTGTTAGAGGAAGTGTGTCACTGTCGGGGCAGGCTTTGAGGTTTACTATGCTCATGATACACACTGCCTAGTGTCTCAGTTGACTTCTTATTCCAGGCAAGGTGTAAGATTCTCAGCTATTCCTCCAGCACCATGGTGCCATGGTGATAATGTACTAAAACTCTGAAACAATAAGTCAGCCACCTGAATTAAATCTTTCCTTTATAAGAGTTGCTATGGTCATGGTGTTGCTTCACAGCAATAAAACCCTAAGACAGAAGTTGGTACCAGGAGTGTGTAGCTGAAGGTTTCCTATGTCCCATCCAGTCTATAGCCACTCAGACCCAAGTAAACACACAGAGGCTTATATTAATTAAAACTGCTCAGCCATTAGCTCAGGCTTGCTACTGACTAGCTCTTACAAATTCATTCCATTTCTGTTAATCTATATGACTCCACATGTTAAATGGCTTTACCTGTGTGCCATTGCATACTGCTCCCTGGACTGCACGCTGGTGTCTCCTGACTCAGCCCTCCTCCTCTCAGAATTCTCCTTATCTGCTTATCCCAGCTATACTTCCTGTGTGGATCCTGGCAAATCAGCATTTTATTAAACCAGTGTACAAAATCATTATTCCATAGCAGGAGTAGGGTATTGCTGTGACAAGACTGACCATTTTTTTTTTTTGAGGACTTTTGACTTTGGTGCTTTGGGTTGTGAAAGCAGTATAATGCTTTGAGTAGTGCTTAATGAGCCATACTAATAAGACAATGGAAGATGGAGGTGCTAAGAGTTATTTGAACTGTTGGTGGTTCACTCAATAGGTTTCCGAAGAAAAGAATATGTTAGTATGTTCCCTGGAGATGGTTCTTGTGATATTTTGGTGAAAAAAGTAGCTGCCTTTGCCCCTGTCTGAAGAGTCTGCCTGAGGCTAAAGTAAAAAGTGTTGAAGACTGTTAATTTAAGATTTGTTACAATTGTTTGTTCTGTGGAACGTTTGTTTAATGATGCAAATATATGTTCCATTCTTTTTTGATACATTTGTTTAACTCTGTGAATTTGTGTTACTGTGCCTGACTAAAACACCTGATGATCTGCTAAAGAGCTGAAAAACCAATAGCAAAGCAGGATAGAGGACAGGGTGGAATGGCAGGGAGGGAGAATAAATAGAAGGAGAAATCTGGGAAGAAAAGAGAACAAGGAGTGGAAGATGCTAGGAGCCAGCTACCCATCCACACAGCCAGCCTTGGAGTAAGAGTGAAAATGAAATAAATGGAAGTAAGGAAAGGAACAAGCTTAAAGGCAAAGGGCAGATGGGATAATTAAAGTTAAGAAAAGCTGGCAAGAAACAAGCCAAGCTAAGGCCAGGCATTTATAATTAACAATAAGCCTCCCAGTGTGTGATTTATTTGGGAGCTGGGTGACAGGCCCCACCACGAGCTAAGGGCAAAATAACAAAAATCAACAGAAAAGTTTCAGATTACTACCTGAGGCTAAAGTGAAAAGTTTTGGATTAATTCTGTTGGCAGAAAAAATTTTCAAAAGAACCGATTAGAGAGTCTGTTGGGTGGATAGATATTAGTGGTAACTTTAATAAATATTTATAATGAAAAAGAACAAGCTGAATAGAATACATTACAAAATGTAAATTTTGAGGAGAAAAAAAGAGCACCAGAGTGTAGAATGGAGCTAAATCCTGTGTTTAAGGAGATAAATGGATTAAGAAATGGAATAAAGGGAGTGGTGACCTCAAGGTAAGATCCCATTCAACTGAGTTTCCAACTTGTGAAAAGAAATTAATAAAAAGCTTGGTGCTGATTTTGGTGGGACACACCTTCAACATACTAGGAAGATAAGGCTTATAGATCTCTGAGTTGGAGGTCAGCCTGGCCTGCAGAACAACTTTCAGCACAATCAAGCTTAGGCAGTGAAAGATAGAAAGCTAGTGAAGATGTAATTGAATGAGGGGGCCATGTTCTAGCCCCAGCAAGCAGCAGAACTTGGCAGCTGTGGCCATGTGGTCTGGCTTTAAATTTAAGGATAGAAGAAATGGGTTATGGAAATTGCCTCCATGACTAAAGAATACCACTAAGGTCAGATGTGTGTCAGGGGTATCCCTGATTGGAGCCCTTGTAGAGAGATCATTGTGTGAAGCTGTGAACTTGAAGCCTGGATTGCCTTAGAGAGCCCAAGATTTTAGCGATGCCAGAGTCATAGAATACCTGCCAAGCAGAGCTGTTAGCAGGGAGTGGAACCAGTCCAAGAGAAAGCAGTGTGTTGCAGTCAACAAAGATGAACAGAGTTAGAGATCTGAAGAATATTTTGATTCAGAGTTTGGAGTTTGCCCAGCTGGTTTTTGGTCTTGCTTTGGTTCAATATTTCTTCACTATATTCTTTTCCCTATGTTTTGGAATGGTAATGTATATCTTACGACAATATATGTTGGAAGTACATGACTTGATTTTTTTTTAATTTTGATTTTAAAGGGGGTTACAGTTAAGATATCCTTTGTATCTCAGAAGAGACTTTGAACTTTGAGCTTTTAAACATTGTTCAGCCTGTGATGGTCTATGGGGACTTTTTAAGGTGGACTAAATGCATTTTGCATTATTATACTGTTAAAGTTTTTTGGAGGCATGGGAGTAGAATGTGACAGTTAGAATGTATTTGGCCCCCATAATACCATAGGAAATGGCACTATGAGGTGTGGCTTTGCTGGAGTGGGTATGACCTTGGTAGATTATGTGTGTCACTGTGAACAAAGGCTTTGAAGTTTCCTATGCTCAAGATACACCTCAGTGTCTCCGCCGACTTCCTCTTGCTTTCAAGACTCTCAGCTCTTCCTCTAGCATCACATCTGTCAGCATGCTGCCATGCTCCCCATCATGACAATAATGGACTGAGCCTCTAAAATTGTACGTGAGCCACCTCAATGAAATGTTTTCCTTATAAGAGCTACCACCGTCATGGTGTCTTATCACAGAAAAAAAAAAAAAAAAACTAATTAAGACAATTGTCATAAGAAATTACTTAAAAACACATCTTGCACACAGATCAGGTTTCTCTCATATAAAAAAATTATTCACTTATTCTATGATACGTAAATAATTTTTCTCTTATACTACTAAGCACAATCTCAACTGTTTATAATAAGACAATTTTAGGAAGAAAATCAATAGCATTTGAAGGCCAGGAAATATGTGGTCTGCTCAAAGATGATTATTTTCATGTACTACTAAGGTTATCTTTAAAGCAAAAGTGCTAACACAGCCTGTATTTTTTTGAGTAAATATAAACATACACTGTAAACTGAAATGGACTCATTTTTTTACTTGTACATGACACTAGGTGAGAAAGTTAAACAAGGTATTGACATTAATGCCATATTGCAACTCATTAAAATACTTTCATAGTAAAATATAAATAATCTGTTTTGAAAGTAAAGAGCATATCACATAAATCTTTATTTTTTAAAGCCTAGAAAAGATATTTCATTTATCAAAATTATCTAAAAATATAGTCATTTTGAAATATTTAAAAGGAGATAGTCATTTTCAGCATGAGCTAAAACATAAATATAGATACTACTATATATCAGCCCATCCATGTAATTTATATCTATTCCTAAACTATATGTAAATAACACCTATGCTTAACTAAAATCTATCAAATATATTTATTTTGGAGGCCTGGAGAATGGATCAGTGTCTAAAAATCTTTGCTTTTCTGCCAGAGAACTCAAATTCATTTCTCAACATCCACCTGACTGCTCTCAATTGCTTGTAGCTCCAGTTTCAGGGAATCTAATACCCTCTTCTGGTATCTGTGGGCACTAGTTACACATGTGATACATGAATATACATGCAAGTAAAACATACACATAAAAAAGTAAAAAAATAAATGTGTTAGAATAAAAATGAGATGAACTATGATACTTTGACTCATGGTCTGGAGGAAACTACTTTGCTTCCTCTCTTTATGTCATACCTGCAAACTATTAGAAGAAACAAAAACATGTGACAGGCTCATTATGTCTTGAATATTGAGAGCTTCTCAGGCTAAAGGAAAACAATGAAACAAAAAATCTCTATTTCTTTGAAGTGGGAATATGTCATTTAAAAATGTGTCTTTCTTTAGGGAAGGGTCATTACTCTAAGAGAAATTGATATTCACAAGATATGATGGTTTTCTTAGTGTTGCTATTGCTTTGAGGCAAAGAACCACAGCCAGGCACCAGGCTGAGCTCCAGGAATTTAGTCAAATAGAGAAGGGGGATTCTATGAACAAAGGACATTAAGATTGTGATGGGGAAACCTACAGAGACAACTGAACCAAGCTAGTTGAAACTCAGAAATACTCGTGGATAAGGTGATGGAAAGAGTGTAAAATCCAGAAAGAGTAGATACTTTTAGTAAAACAGTGTTCTATAGACATAACAGAAACCTGTACACATGAGCTGGGACCTTATCAATGAGACTTGCAGAAGATCAAGCCAGACAGAATCCCATCATGGATAAGAAAGTGGCTGATGAAATCTCTTATTCTTGTATGAGAAGCTATTACATGCTGTGAGGGTGGAGAGTGACTCTGAGGGATGAGGTCCTGAGAGGATAATTGTAATCCAGTTAATGGTTCTATACTTATGCATGTACAGACAGTATTAAATTCTGTGGGTATTAAAAGAGAGAAAGAACACACAAAGTTCAGAAGTAAAAGTGTTAGGGGATAAGGGAATAATTTGAGGGTAGGAAATGGGAATGGATTTGACCCAAACATACTCTATGTATATATGAATATTAAATAAAATTTTAAAAAGTTAACACCTTGATAAACTTTTACCTTTTTCTTAAATTTTATTTCAAATAATGACCATATTTTCTCCAACACTCCTCATTAATCAATAAGTAATTTCTATTGATGTCCTAAGGAAAATCTTGACTATGTTTATTTTACCAATTACTCCTTGATCTTGATTGTGTCTAGACATTATTTTGGCCATAAATTTGCTGACACATTGATCAATTTTATGCAACAACTTAGCCATATCCTGTGTTACGCAGATATTGGCTAAATGTGTTTCTGGGTGTCTCAACATGTCTTTTAAATGATGCTATCAGTTTCCTTGCTAGTGTTAATGTGTCTCATCATATAAACTGAAGAAGTGACCATCTCAAAGTTAATGAGACACTCCTTTTATGTGATTCATGCCTGCACATAGGTTTGTGATAGCTAATCTCATTTGTCAACTTGATGTAATCTAGAATTACCTAAGTCAAAAACATTTGAAACTGTGGAGACCTCCCCTCTAGGGGTCACTTCAACTAAGATTCTGGACGAGAGAGACAGTCAGAGACAGAAAGAGATAGGGAGGGAGGGAGAGGGAAAGGGAGGAAAAGGAGAGAGAGAGAGAGAGAGAGAGAGAGAGAGAGAGAGAGAGAGAGAGAGAGAGGAGAGAGAGAGAGAGAGAGAGAGAGAGAGAGAGAGAGAGAGAGAGAGAGAGAGAGAGAGAGAGAGAGAGAGATGGAGGGAAAGAGACACACAGAGGCTCAACACAAACATTCATTTTTCTTTTCCCGACATGGGATGCAATGTGACCAGTTGCTTTAAACTTCTGCTGCCTTCATTTATCTGGTCTGATCTGATGGATTGTGCCTTGGACTATGAGCCAAAATAAATATTTTCTCTCTTAAATTGCTTCTCTGTTGTTATTTTAGTTATGTGTCCTTATGTTTTTTTTTTTTTTTTTTAATTTGGGTGTGTTCCTGTGGGGACTCAAAGAGGTGATTGGATTGCTAGAGTTACAGGCCAATTGGGAACCATCCTATGCATGTTCAAGGAAGTAAACTTGGGAACCTCTGGAATAGCAGCAAACATAATTAGCCAATAAGCCCTTTCTCCAGCCTTATTTACTAATTATTCAAAATAACTGGAAAAGTAACTAAGACAGAAAGTTAATATTAAGAGATGAGGATACTGCTGTGAGAAATCTGACTAAAATAGGCAAGCATAGGATGTAGTTTATCAATCTGGGATTTGACATGGGTTGGGCTATACTTGGCCTTCTGGTCTAGTCCAATGTTCTTGGCATTCTAGAAACTCGAAGCATACACAGTATTCACACTCATCCCTCCCTGGAAAATGTACCTAAGTACCTGGTGCCAATATAGGACCCCTGTCTACATCAAGTTGCACACACCCCACTCTGAACGGTAACATAGGTTTCTTCTCCCTTAATTACCATCATATTTGGACAAATTGTGTTCTTATGTCTGGGCACCAAAATAGGAAAGTTTATCTAGCCTTAAAGGGTTTGGGGTGCATTCCCTATAAGGCAAACTTTGTCCAGAAATGTGGATTTTAGAGAGACTCCAACACTTACTATTCTTGTACATACATATGATAGGCATTGTAAAATAAGATGTATCATCAGACATGCACAATAGGGAAATGTTATGTAATTTATTTTGTAAATCAAGATAGAAAATTACTCATTCTGTGTCCCTTAACAACCAAACACTATCTTCTTTCAAACCAAATCAAAAGAAAGCCCTAATATTAATTGGAGCCCTGGAGTACCCTCACTCGTGTGGCCCACTGTCAATCTTGTGTATTTCTTTCTGATCAGTGCTGCTGTTTCACTGTGAATGATGTTCCCTGTTAATCTGCAATCTCTATGACCCATTCTTTTAATTATTTGAATAGGAGGCCAAACCTGTAGATACTTTGCCCAGATCCCACACAGCAGTAACATGGCCATGTCATTCATTGGCAAATTGTTGCAAAACCCCTTGTATGTTGGAGCAGAGTTTAATAATTAATCTTAGTGAAAGTTTAGATTGAAGGAATACTGACAGAAATACACACAATGATGGCCAGGCTCAGAACACATTATCAGAGAACAAGGACTCTCAGGAACAGCCTTTGGAGCTATGTGTATGATGTTTATCAAAAATTTGGTTTCACTTTGCATGTGTTCTGAGAATTAGTATAAAGTTAAATTTTGAGATAATTGGATGACTTGTTTGGCAGAAGAAATTTCAAGACAGGATCACATTTAGAGTCATCCTGAGAAAGCTGCCTGTGTTGTACTGGGACAATAGAAAACACATCTTCAGAGCAAATTTTTACCCATTGGAAGCTCCATCTTGTACACAACAAAATTCATTTAGAAAAGAAAATATCAAGTGAAGTGGGTTACCTTGTATCTGTGGAATGTTTCCTCTGGGTTAACACATGGAAGCTGATATAGCTGTGATTCATGGAAGCTAAGCTACCTCTCAGTTTGACAAAAGAAAAAAAAATGTAGTTTTTTTTCCTGAACATAATGGCTTTATAAGTAAGGAAGATGCAAGATTTTTAAGCACCAAAGATTCCTTTTCCACAGTTTCAGAGAGCAGCTGAATCTATCCAGTATGTCACAGGGTCAGAATCTGTGGAACGGGTCCCTGAAATTCCATTTCATGAACCTGTGAAGGTGAAGCTTCAGTGGAGACATCAGGATATTGGTGACGCCAAGACCAGAAGAAATACACACAGAAATGCCATAGACATGGAGTGGAAACTGTCTTAGACATAAGGTGTATGTGCGGAAGGTGACAGAAATAGAGACTTATGGCTAAGTTCTCTGGACCTCAACTGTTTTCATCATGAGCCCAAGATGTAACACATAAAAATACAGGATTTGGCATTTGCTTTGTAGATTTTTGGTCTTGTCTTGTTTAGACCATTCTTTGCTGTACCTCAGTTCTCTCATTTTGTAACGTAAATGTTTATCCTGTACCATTATATGTTAAAAGTATGTAGTATGCTTCTTTTAAATGTTTTGTAACATTATAGTTAAGAAATTTCCTTGAATCATAGACAGAATATGAACTTTGCACTGTTAAACTTTTGGAATTGTTGAAGAATATATGTACTTTAAAAATCAAATTGTATATTCTTTTTATTATGAAAAGAACATGAAACTCCAAGAAAAAGCGGTAGAAGATACCCACATTTTTTTTTTTGCTGCTATTAGAAATTTAAAAAAGACAGATCAAATATAGCTTGGGGAGAAGAATAATTTATTTGGCTCATATTTCCATGTGGCCATCCAGGATAGCCAGGATAGGAGCTTAAGATAGAGTTCTGGATGCAGAAAATGAAACAGAGACCATGGAGGGAAACTACATACTATGTTGCTCTTCATGTCTGGCTTAATGTTCTCAATAAAATACAAATGAAAAGCATCTTGTAAGAGGAAAGAGTTTATTTGGCCAAGAACTGTTGGTCGATCACTGGAGAAGGCCAGATCAGAAGCCTAGGAAGGATCTGGAGGCAGCAACTGAAGGGGAGACCACAAGAGAATGCCAATTACTGGATTATTATCTATGGCTTAGTCAGCTGCATTTCTTATACAGTCCTGGCTCATCTTCTAAAGGATGGCACTGCCCTGAGGGACTGGATCTTCCTATATCTACTAACAATAAAAAAAAAAAAATGTCCCACAGGCGTGTTAATATTCCAATCCAAATGGAGGCAGGGGGCAATAGAAGAGTTAGATTGAGGAGAGAGAGGGTAAAAATGATGTGTATACAGTACTCACAAACAAATTTATATTTCTTAAAAAGGTATAATATAAGATAAGGCTTAATTCTCCTTAAAACTCCAAAGTCTTTTGATTTCGAGCACCAATAAATCTAAAATAAGTCACAGTATTTGCTATTCAAAGAGCAGAAAAATGGAGCACAAATGCAGTAAAATCAAAGCAAAGCTAAAATGCATCAATATAAACACCCCAAGATACAACATCTGGAACTCACCATCTCCTGGCCTCCAAAGGAAGTGCATGGCTCCCATTAGTCAGCTCTTCCATCCACAGAGCACACAGCTTGTCCTATAGGCAGTGGCAGTCTCTGCCCAACATCAGCTGCTGCCCTTGTTGTTCATCCACAGCTCTGGTTCTGGCATCTGCAATATTCTGCAGCTGCACCTTCAAGAATGGCTTCTCCTGGATCCTCACAGAGCCATTTCTCAGCTGCTATCCAGGACAGCATTTTGCATTCTAAATCAAGAGCATGTAGCGTATTCATGTCTTAACAAGTTTGTCTTCTAGACTAAGATGGAAAATTGGCCCCTTTTGAACCACAGCTTCTATGGGCTGATCATGAGGAAATACTTCCAAGAAGAGTTAACTTCACAGATGATATATGAATATTTATTCCACTCTTTAGATGCTTTATTTTTTCACTGATATTATAATAATGTATGTTCCTGTTTTTTATTTTTACAACAGGATAATATACCACTATTAAGTTTATCAAATCACAATTCAGTAATTCAATGAGTACTTTCATATTTACAATGTACCATGCAGTGTACTTGATAGTTTATATAGATACAGCCATAAGCACAGTTGATTTTTCAGCTTCAGCCATCCAGCATCCATTCTTCCAGGGAAGCAAAAGTTCCTTTTCCACAGAATCATAATTGAAAACATCACACAAGCAGTAGTAATAGAATCATTGTTTCTCTCTGAAACTTTACAAGCCAGTCACATTGCTGAATTTCTTTCAGCATTCTTATTTTCCAGGCTCTCACAGAAATCCCATTAAGATACAAGCAGTCAATGGCTTTTCTCGCCCCCAAATTCCAAATGTATATACAATTCTCCCATAATACATCATTGATTTATCTTTCATGGAAACACTTTCAGTACATTAGGTATCAATTTATGTTCTATTTTACATTCTTTGGCAGTGATAAAAAAAAAACCCTGACCAACAGCAACTTAGCAGAGGAAAGAGTTTTGCTTGTTTTACATTTTATATCACAATTCATCATTGAGGGAAGACAGATTATGAGCTTGAGACAGGAACCTGTGGGCAGGAAATGAAATGCACCATAGAGGAAAGCTTCTTACAGATTTGGTGTGCCATGGCTTGCTGAACTACATTCCTAATATAGCTGATTCCCATCTGCCTAGGAATGGCACAAACCACAGTTTCTTGGGCTCTCCTATATCAATCAGCGACTATGAAAATGCCCTAAAGATGTGGTCATTAGCCAATCTGATGGAGGAAATTCTTTAACTGAAGGCCCTTTAACTGAAGGTCTGTCAAGTTGAAAATGGAAGCTAATTATGACAGAAGGGTATGATTTCAAGCAATGTGTTTTGGTTCCAAGTAGAAAAGAGGTGGAGTTGTGATGGTTAATCTCACTTGTCAGTTCGATGGAATCTAGAAAATGAGCCACTGAACATGTCTGTAGGATATTATTATGATTAAATTAATTGAAATGGGAATATTCATCTATTGTGCCTTAGGACAATGGTCCTGCAATGAATAAACTTAAAAAAGTTAGTTAAGTACTATCATTCATCTCTCTGTGTCTTTTTGTCCTGCTTGTATATATAATCAATCAGTTAGTTCTGGCTCTTGTGACCTCCACTTACTATCATGATGCACTGTACCTTGAACTATGTTCCAAGACAAACTCTTATGTTGCTTTTGTGAAGTATTCAAAAGTAGAAGCTGCTGTGGGATGTTCTGTATGGCAAATGTGTTAATAAATAAAACATTGGCAAGTAGCCAAACAGGAAGTATAGGTGGGACTAACATAGAGGAGAATTGAGGGAACAGGAAGGGAAGGGGGAGACTCTCTGCAGCAGCCACCAGGACAAGGAAGATATAAAGTACCAGTAAGCCATGAGCTATATGGCAAAGTATAAAATAATAGAAATGGGCTGAATATAAGAGTAAGAGCTTGACAATGATAGGCCTGAGCTAATTGCCAAACAGTTTAAATAATATAAGTGTCTGTATGTTTATTTTATAAGTGTGCGCAAGGACTGGCGGGGTTTGGCGGGAACTGGAGAGAAATTCTCCAGCTACAAGAAGCTGAAAGAATAAGTAAAGTAGTAAGTAATCATCCTCCTACCAAGTCATCAACTGGCCTTTCCATTAGAAAGTTTCAGTAGAACTTATACCATTGGCTTTTATTCTTCCAATTACAGATCTTGAATGTTCTTAGCTCTGCAATCATGTAAGACAATTCCTTATATAAATCTCTTAGCATATTTAAATATAAAATAGTCTACATATGGATAGATCAATTTTTCATTGCATAGTATTTATTTCTTTCTGGCCTCCTTGCATATTTGAATAATTCTATTAATGCAAGACTGTCTCAATGCTACCTAAAAGCCTATCAACTAAATTTTAAACATGAGATTTCTATTTTTTTCTTTTTAGATTGTTTATTTTACTTCACTTTATATTCCATTGCATTTGCATAGCAAATTTTACTTAACCCACTTATTCAACAGCTATTCAGAAGAACATGATATCTTGCAAGAATTACATCTTTATGCGAATAAAGAGAAAATAAAACAACTATCTCAGGTCAGCTGAGAGCTTATGACTTACAGTGATAGGCAAAGTTTAAATGTTTATTGTATATACTTTATATATTAATTAATGAATATTTATTGAAATGTGTTAAGAGAAAATGGACTGAAAATAAATAAATGAACTATTGAATTTAACAATATTTTCTGTCTTTATCTCCCTCAATGTAAAGTGCTAACAGTTTGGCTATTGAGTGCCACTTTCATGTGTTATATTTTTATATTCAGCTGAAATGATGTGACAGAAATAGTTTTCCAATTCTGAGGTTATGTTTATGTATAAATGAGCATTCTGAATGTGAGCTACACTTCAAATTTATTATAGATTTTACCATTGATTCTTGAGGAATGGACCACAGAAATCTCCACTTAACAGCCTAACTGAATGTGTAATTGAAAATGTTGTAGAGCATCTACTGTATTCTTCATTAGATCTTCCTTTGAATTAAAATCGAAATAAGACAAGGTCAATAGCTCCCATAGAAATAAATAGACTTGTTTGTGCAATAAGTTAGACTTCTAGCATCCAGCTGATACAATCTATCAAGATTACATTTTCAAATCTGTTATACATTACTAGAAACATGAAACTCAAATTATTTAATGACTTCTCTACATATCTAATATATTTATTATAAAAAGAAAAGTCACCTGCTGGAAGGCACTCTACAGAGAATATTTTTGCTTGCTGTCATATTTGTTCTAAATTTCAGAAGTGATCAAAAGAAATACTTCACCTAGAAATAAGAAGCCAAAATTAAATGGCAATTGCTGGAACCAATCATGGTGTTGAAAGATACTGAGCTAATTGGCAATTCTGGAGAAAAGGAAGTACATTGAGAAAGTGACAGTATGATTTACTTTCCTAAAATTTGTTGTCTTATATAGAGAAATTAGCTGTGTCAGAGAGAATTGAATCTTCAATTATCTGACATTGGATACCTGAAAAAAAAAGGGTATGAATTACTCATGAAATAGAACTAGAGTCAGAGCTGAAAAGAGGAAATGAAGGGAAAAAGAAAGGGTGGAGAGAGGGATTAGAATGGAAGATAAAGAGAATGAAGGAAAGGAAAGAAAAATGAAGAGAATAAAGGAAGAAAATACATGTAGAATATGGCAATGCAGATTTAGCCATCATGGAAGCTAATGTGGCACTAATAAAGAAATGTAAATATTAAAATGCAGGATATGATAGAACTCAAAACTTAGGAATAAGAGATGATCATATGCTTATTAACTAGTTTTGTCTAAAGAAAACCTCCTATGCTAGTTACAGGAAAATATTTTCAAGTTTCCATTTTGTGCCTACTCTAAGACTCTTTCTGTCCCATATGAGTTGGGTTAAAAGAGACAGTACCATTTCCATGCTTATAATTTGAAAGTATGCTTTTTTTAAATCCTGCAGACATGCTAGACAATGTTATTAAGGCTCTTAAAGTAATTTTACCCTTAACAAATACTTTTAATTAAAATATTACATAATTTCCCTGCTCCTTCTCTTCATCCAACAACTCTATAGCTTACCTATCTGTAGCTGCCTACGTCGAAACTTCATTGACAGCTTTTCTTTAATTATTATGCATACAAGAGAATTACATATGTATGTATACATATATAATTACATACTGCTGGACATATTTAGTGTTATTTATATGTATAAAATTTTAGGGCTGACCACCTGCAACTCTTATAAAGAAAACATTTCATTGAGGCTGGCTTGCTTACAGTTTCAGAGGTTAAGTCCATTGCCATCATGGAGGGAAGCATGGCAGCGTGCAGGCAGACGTGGTGCTGGAGCTGAGAGTGCTGCATCTTGCAGGCCACAGGAAGTCACCTGAAGTGACACTGAGGGAAGCTTGAGAAAAGAGACCTCAAATTCTGCCCCCATGTGACACACTTCCTCCAATAAGGCCACAAATCCTAATAGTGTCACTCCCTTTGGGGTCATTTTCTTTCAAACTACCACACAGGTAGTATCATCATTTTGTTCAGGGTTTTATCATCATTTTGTAAAGGTCTAAGAAAATGCTGAAGGAAGACCTCAAACTAAAATAGTATGTATAAGCAATAATAGAGAAAAGGACATTTATTATACCAGCATATACAGGATCTTTCACCTGTACAAAACGGCAACAACCCTGAGAAGAGTATGCTGGCCCCATTTAAGCACAGTTAGGGGAATTTCAGGAACAGTTAGGTCATCTCAAACATGATTGCTTAAGCAAGCAGCAGTTACACTAGTATAGTTTCAATAGGCTGAGGTTTAGTCTTATTATATTTTAACGTACTTGAACAAGCGTGGGGAAGTTCCAGTGTGACTCAAAGGGGGCTGCTGGATTTGTCCCGGAGACACTGTGAGACTGACATAGGACTTTTATTTGTTTTCTCCCTGACCCCGAATGTAAGGGCACTGTGGATAAATACCCCTTTATTGGAAGAGTTTTGTTCTTCTCAGAGAACTGAAACCTAAATTCAGTTGTGAAGGTGTAAGAGTTTACTCCCTTGAATTTGACCCATTGTGATTTTATGTAACAATCTTCATATTCTGCAAAGAGAAACTTATTTGATGAGGGTTGAGAGCTCTGCTTCACTTATCAGTCAGCATAAGGATGAGTATTTAGAACACAGTTAGGAATTAAACTGATTTAAAAAAAGAGGCAATAGTAGAGTTTACTAGCCATGGGTTATTGGCTGGAATTCTTGTAACAGGCCTGATTTCATCCCTGTACAATGGACTTTTGCTTATCACTAAGATACAAATACTATATAATAATATAATATAACATAACACAACACGACACAACAAAACATAATATAATATAATGTAATATAATGTAATATAATATAATATAATATTAGTACTATTATTGCATCTTTTAGTATCTTGCTATGCTGGCCATTATTGTGGTTCATAGACATCACAACTGGATAATAATCTTGTCTTCCTTCCTCCCTCCACTGCTTATAAATTACCTTTATAATTTCATATAAAAAACAGCGGAAGAATATAGGATTTCCAAAATTTGGTCAACTTGAAGGAATTTCTTTGCATTTCTTACTGTCTGACAGATGGTACAAATTTAAAAGCCATATAGAACCAGAATATTTCCCAATGTATGGTAATGGTGCAAAGAAAGTTGTGTCACAAATTGGGAAGACCAGAGAGCTCCTAGCAAAAAATAAAAGCTAAAGAAAAATTGAAGACCATTGTTTTGAATGCGCTTCCCAACTTATAGGTTTGTCTATGAGTAAAAGTCAAAGAATTGGCTACTATGTATCAAAGTATTTTATTAAATGCAAACTGTTATTTGATAAATAACACATAAAAATCATCTGAAAATCACAAAATCATTATCAAAATCTATTCTGTTTATGCTTACCTAGAAACTGTAGAAAGCTCTGGCATTTTTCATAGACACCTCAGGTCTCATTAATTCAGCTGAAACTTCAGGATCACATTAATGAGTGGCTTCATTTTATTTTGAGTCAGCCATAGAACCTTTGATTTACATTGACTTGAAATCAAAGTATTCTGTAGATCTCTTTAGCATCTGCCAGGAAGAACTGAAGCTATATTGGGAAATACTGAGATAAATATTTAAACTTCATTTATTCATGGTTTTCACTATGCACTGATCTCCGTGAACACTCAAGGCCCCTGTACTTCAGGTGTGCTTTTTGGGTATAAAAGTTCAAGTTTTACTTCATTCCTCCTAGATAATGGATCACAACCTTTGGATCAATATTAAGTTTTTAAATTTTTCTAATAGTCACATGTGACTATCTCAGTTGTGTATCATGGGTCTTGGAAAACAGTAGTGGTGCTAATTCATAGACCAATTGTGAACAGTGAATTGAATATGATGAAATATTCATTTTTTCATCTGATAACTACAAGCTTTCTTGCTGACTAATGAACCCTATTTCTATTTGTCTTCTACAAAAGAATATGATTTCAAAGTTAATGACTGTTAATCTTTGCAATATTTAAATATGTCTTCTTTGTGCACAACCACTATTATATATGCATGTCACTCTCTTTAAATAGTGGAACTATGCTCATCTGTAGTAAAACTATATATTTCTTCTGAAAGAAAACTGTCCTTTAATAGAAACAATAAACAAACAACAACAAAAATAAACCACCACCACCAACAAATATTTGATAATGATACTAGCATTGTTTTAACTTATAAAATATGTTCATGTGGGTATTAATACTCCAAAAATTTAATCACCTTTTTCCTTTAATATTTGTATAGATTATGTCCTATAATAAAGTAATATTTTAGTTGACTAAACATATTTTGCTTCTAAGATTATCATTAGCTATTACCAAGTTTGTAGTTAAAGAAGGAATTCTGTTGAACTGCATTTCTTTTCTGACATAAAGGTCATGATAATTAAAACTATCGCCCCCTTTTTTTTCTTTTGGGTACTTCAGAATTATTTTCTAAACAAAGGAAACTTACAAAAATACCAAGGCATAGAGCTTCTCTTAACTTACAAAAGAAACAGACATATACATTACCAGGCCTGAAGTACTTGCATTAGATTTTTAAATTTATTTTATGAAGTTGGTTACATAACAATGTTTTAACAGAGCACCTGCACTAAACTTTGAACTATATGGAGTCCCATTTATGCATTTCATTTACCAGGCATTTCTGAAAACTCCAGAGTAAGCTGTTTATTTATGGGTGAGGTAAAGTACTGTCTTAACATATCTGTGAGCCACAAGTAAATTAAAATTTTAAGTAGAGGATTAAAAAAATTATATAAAGGGGATATAGAAAGAGGAACACTAAAAAATCAAAGAATTGAATTAAAAATATTAATCTATTAGATTTTGCTTGAATTTTTGTCCATCAAGAGTTATTGATTTTTTTAGAAGATATTTGTTGCAATATATTCTACATGTTAATTTTTCAACCGAATTAACAGATTCAAAGTAATCTATGTAATTATGTAATAATATCAACACTAAATTATTTTCGTTTTTTAAATTTTTTTTAATTAATTTTAAAATACTATTCAGTTCTACATAATAGCCACAGATTCCCTTGTTCTCTCCCTTCCTGCCCCCTCCCCTTTCCCCCAGCCCACCCCCTATTCCCACCGCCTCCAGATCAAGGTCTCCCCCAGGACTGGGATCGACCTGATAGACTCAGTTCAGGCAGGTCCAGTCCCCTCCTCCCAGGCCGAGCCAAGCGTCCCTGCATAAGTCCCAGGTTTCAAACAGCCAACTCATGCAATGAGCCCAGGACCTGTACCACTGCCTAGATGCCTCCCAAACAGATCAAGCCAATCAACTGTCTCACCTATTCAGAGGGCCTGATTCAGTTGGGGGCCCCTCAGCCTTTGGTTCATAGTTCATGTGTTTCGATTCATTTGATTATTTGTCCCTTTGCTTTATCCAACCTTGGTTTCAACAATTCTCGCTCATGTAGACCCTCTTCTTTCTCACTAATTAGACTCCCAGCGCTTCACCAGGGGCCTAGCCGTGGATGTCTGCATCCAGATTCCTCAGTCCTTGGATGGGGTTTAAGGCACAACTATTAGGGTGTTTGGCCATCCCATCACCAGGGTAGGTCAGTCCCGGCTGTCTCTCGACCATTGCCAGCAGTCTTTTGTGGGGGTATATTTGTGGATTTCTGTGGGCCTCTTTAGCTAGTTGTTTCTTCCTTTTCTCATGTGGTCTTCATTTACCATGGTCTCCTATTCCTTGTTCTCCCTCTCTTTTCTTGATCCAGCTAGGATCTGCTATTCTCTTTCCCTCGACCCTCCCCATTCATTGCTCCCACTCATGTCCAGGATGTTCATGTAGATCTCATCCATTTCTCTGTGTATGAGTGAGTACATACCATATTTGTCTTTCTGAGTCTGGGTTACCTCACTCAGGATGATTTTTTTTTCTAGATCCATCCATTTGCCTACAAACCTCATGATGCCATTGTTTTTCTCTGCTGAGTAGTATTCCATTGTGTATATGTGCCACAATTTATTTATCCATTCTTCAGTTGAAGGGCATCTATGTTGTTTCCAGATTTTGGCTATTACAAACAATGCTGATATGAACATAGCTGAGCAAGTGCTCTTGTGGTATGATTGAGCATTTCTTGGGTATATGCCCAGGAGTGGTATAGCTGGATCTTGGGGGAGATTGACTCCCAATTTTCTAAGAAAGTGCCATATTGATTTCCAAAGTGGTTGTACAAGCTTGCATTCCCACCAGCAGTGGAGAAGAGTTCCCCTAGTTCCACATCCTCTCCAGCATAAAGTGTCTTCAGTGTTTTTGAGCTTAGCCATTCTGACAGGCATAAGGTGGTATCTCAGAGTTGTTTTGATTTGCATTTCCCTGATGATTAGAAATGTTGAGCAATTCCTTTAATGTCTTTCAGCTATTTGAGTTTACTCTGTTGAGAATTCTCTGTTTAGTTCTATAGCCCATGTCTTAATTGGACTGTTGGTCGTTTTGATGTCTAATTTCTTGAGTTCCTTATATATTCTGGACATCAGTCCTCTGTCAGATGTGGGGTTGGTGAAGATCTTTTTCCATTCTGTAGGCTGTTGCTTTACCTTGTAGACCATATCCTTTGCTCTACATAAGCTTCTCAGTTTTAAGAGGTCCCATTGATTGATTGTTTGTCTCAGTGTCTGTGCTACTGGTGTTATATTTAGGAAGTAATCTCCTATGCCAATGCGTTCAAGAATACTTCCTACTTTCTCTTCTAGCAGGTTCAGAGTAGCTGGATTTATGTTGAGGTCCTTGATCCACTTGGACTTAAGTTTTGTGCACGATGACAGATATGGATCTATTTGCAGCCTTCTCCACGTTGATATCCAGTTATGCCAGCACCATGTGTTGAAGATGCTTTCTTTTTTCCATTGTACACTTTTGGCTTCTTTGTCAAAAATTATATGTCCATAGGTGTGTGGGTTAATGTCAGGGTCTTCAATTCGATTCCATTGGTCCACATGTCGGTATTTATGCCAATACCAAGCTGTTTTTATTACTGTAGCTCTATAGTAGAGCTTGAAGTCAGGGATTGTGATGCCTCCAGAGGTTGTATTATTATACAGGATTCTTTTGGCTATCCTGGGTTTTTTGTTTTTCCACATGAAGTTGAGTATTATTCTTTCCAGGTCTGTGAAGAATTGTGTTGGTATTTTGATGGGGATTGCATTGAATCTGTAGATTGCTTTTGGCAAGATTGACATTTTTACTATGTTAACCCTGCCTATCCATGAGCATGGGAGATCTTTCCATTTTCTGACATCTTCTTGAATTTCTTTTTTCAGGGACTTAAAGTTCTTGTCATGTAGGTCCTTCACTTGCTTGGTTAGTGTTACCCCAAGGTATTTTATGTCATTTTTGGCTATTGTAAAGGGTGATGTATCTCTAATTGCCTTCTCAGCTTCTTTGTCCATTTATATAGGAGGGCTTCTGATTTTTTTTTAGTTGATCTTGTATCCTGCTATGCTGCTGAAGGTGTTTATTAGCTTTATCAGTTCCTGGGTGGAATCTTTGGGGTCACTCAAGTATACTATCATGTCATCTGCAAATAGGGAAAGCTTTAATTTTTCCTTTCCCATTTGTATCCCCTTAATTTCCTTATGTTGTATTATTGCTCTGGCTAGAACTTCAAGTACTATATTGAATAAGTATGGGGAGAGTGGACAGCCTTGCCTTGTTACTGATTTTAATTGAATTGCTTTGAGTTTCTCTCCATTTAATTTGATGTTGGCTGTTGGCTTGCTGTAAATTGCCTTTATTATGTTTAGGTATGTTCCCTGTATTCCTGATTGCCCAAGACTTTTATCATGAAGGGGTGTTGGATTTTGTCAAATGCCTTTTCTGCATCTAGTGAGATGATCATGTGGTTTTTTTCTTTGAGTTTGTTTATATGGTGTATTAATTGATGACTTTCGTATGTTGAACCACCCTTGCATCCCTGGGATGAAGCCTACTTGATCATGGTGGATAATTGTTCTGATGTGTTCTTGGAGTCTGTTTGCCAGTATTTTATTGAGTATTTTTGCATCAGTGTTCATGAGGGAGATCGGTCTGTAGTTCTCTTTCTTTGTTGCATCCCTGTTTGGTTTAGGAATCAGAGTAATTGTAGCCTCATAGAAGGAGTTTGGTAATGTTCCTTCTGTTTCTATTATGTGGAACAATTTAGAGAGTATTGGTATTAACTCTTCTTTGAAGATCTGGTAGAATTCTGCGCTGAAACCATCTGGTCCTGGGCTTTTTTTGGTTGGGAGACTTTTAATGACTGTTTCTATTTCCTTAGGGGTTATTGGACTATTTAAATATTTTATCTTGTCTTGATTTAACTTAGGTATGTGGTACCGATCCAGAAAATATGTCCATTTCTTTTAGGTTTTCCAGTTTTGTGGAGTAGAGGTTTTTGAAATATGACCTTATAATTCTCTGGATTTCCTCAATGTCTGTTGTTATGTCCCCCTTTTCATTTCTGATTTTGTTGATTTGGATTCTCTTTCTCTGTCTTTTGGTTAATTTGGATAAGGGCTTGTCTATCTTGTTGATTTTCTCAAAGAACCAACTCTTTGTTTCATTAATTTTTTTGTATTATTCTCTTAGTTTCTAATTTATTAATTTCACCTCTCACTTTGATAATTTCCTGGCATCTATTCTTCCTGGGAGACTTTGGTTCTTCTTGTTCTAGAGCTTTCAGATGTGCTGTTAAGTCACTAGTGTGGGATTTCTCCAACTTCTTTATGTGGGCATTTAGTTCTATGAATTTCCCTCTTAGCACTGCTTTCATAGTGTCCCATAAGTTTAGGTATGTGGTGTCTTCATTTTCATTGATCTCTAGGAAGTCTTTAAATTCTTTCTTTATTTCTTCCTTAATCCATTGGTGATTCAGGTGAGCATTATTCAGTTTCCATGAGATTGTAGCTTTTCTGTAGTTTTTGTTGTTGTTGAAATCTAACTTTAAACCATGGTGGTCTGATAGAACACAGGAGGTTATTCCAATTGTTTTGTATCTGTTGAGATTTGCTTTGTGGCCAAGTATGTGATCGATTTTAGAGAAAGTTCCATGGGGTGCTGAGAAGAAGATATATTCTTTCTTGTTAGGATGGAATGTTCTGTAGATATCTATTAGGTCCAATTGGGTCATGACATCAGTTAAGTCCTTTATTTCTCTGTTAAGTTTTGATTTGGGAGATCTGTCCAGTGGTGAAAGTGGGGTGTTGAGATTTCCCACTATTAATATGTGGGTTTTTATATGTGGTTTAAGCTTTAGTAATGTTTCTTTTACATATGTGGTTGCCCTTGTGTTTGGGGCATAAATGTTCAGAATTGAAACTTCATCTTGGTGGATCTTTCCTGTCATGAGGATGTAATGCCCTTCTTGATCTCTTTTGATTGATTTTAGTTTGAAGTCTATTTTGTTGGATATCAGGATGGCTACACCTGCTTGTTTCTTAAGACCATTTGATTGGAAAGTCTTTTCCCAGCCTTTTATTCTTAGGTAGCGTCTGTCTTTGAATTTGAGATGTGTTGCTTGTATGCAGCAGAAAGATGGGTCCTGCTTTCGTATCCATTCTGTAAGCCTATGTCTTTTTATAGGTGAATTAAGTCCGTTGATATTAAGGGATATTAATGACCAGTGATTGTTCATCCCTTTTATTTTTGGTGGTAGTGTGTGTGTACTTCTCTTCTTTGGAGTTTACTGTTGTGGCTTTATATATTGCCTGTGTTTTCGAGTGTGTATCTGACTTCCTTCGGTTGGAATTTTCCTTCTAGTGCTTTCTGTAGGGCTAGGTTTGTGGATAGGTATTGTTTAAATCTGGCTTTGTCTTTTAATGTCTTGTTCCTTCCGTCTATGATGATTGAAAGTTTTGCTGGGTATATTAGTCTGGGCTGACATTCATGGTCTCTTAGTGTCTGCATTACATCTGTCCAGGTCCTTCTGGCTTTCAAAGTCTCCATTGAGAAATCGGGTGTTATTCTGATGGGTTTACCTTTATAGGTCACTTGGCCTTTCTCCTTGGCTGCTCTTAATATTTTTTCTTTATTCTGTACATTTAGTTGTTTAATTATTATGTGTTGAGGGGACTTTTTGGGGGGTTCTAGTCTTTTTTTGTGTTCTATAGGCTTCTTGTATCTTCATAGGCATTTCCTTCTTTAAGTTGGGAAAGTTTTCTTCTATAATTTTGTTGAATATATTTTCTGTGCCTTTGAGTTGGTATTCTTCACCTTCTTCTATCCCTATAATTCGTAGGTTTGGTCTTTTCATGGTGTCCCAAATTTCTTGGACATTTTGGTTCATGACTTTGTTGGCTTTAGTGTTTCCTTCGACTGATGAAACTATTTCTTCTACTGTATCTTCAATGCAGAGATCCTCTCTTCCATCTCTTGCATTCTGTTAGTTATACTTGCATCTGAAGTTCCCGATCTTTTACTCAGTTTTCTATTTCCAGCATTCCCTCTTTTTGTGTCTTCTTTATTTTTTCAATTTCCCTTTTCAGGTCTTGGACTGTTTCATTGCTTTTTCATGAGTTTCTTTCAGTACTTTATTGTTTTTTTCCCGTACTTTATTGTTTTCTTCCTGGACTTTATTGTTTTCTTGCAGGACTTTATTGTTTTCTTGCAGGACTTTATTGTTTTCTTGCATGACTTTATTGTTTTCTTCTAATTTGTTTGCCCTTTCCTCTAGTTGTTTATAGTGTTCTTCCAATTTTCTTGTCTTTTCCTCTACACAAGCCTCTAACTTCTTCATGATGTTACTCATAAGGCTACTTTCTTCTGCTTCTTCCAATTTTTGATCTTCAGGTCTAGATGTTGGAGGCGGGCTAGGTTCTGGTGATGCTGTATTGCTCTTCATTTTGTTGTATGTACTTCTGCCTTGATGTCTGCCCATCTCCTTGTGGTTCCTTCTTGGTGTTATCAGTGTACTTATTTCAGAAAGAGCTGACAGATTCAGGAAGTCTCTCTCTCTTGTCCAGATGGGAGTTCTCTTGTCCAAATGGGAACTCCGGGGCAGGATGGAAGCTCTTATCTGGACGGGAAGTCTCTGTTCCAGAAGGGAGGTTGGGATCAGGATGGGAGCTGGGGGCTGGTCTCTAAGTCTCAGAAGGTGGCTGGGGTCTCGGACAGATGGGCATGGGGGCAGGGTGTGGAGATTGCAGGGGCTGCCAGGGGGGCTTGGAAAAGGGGATCCCTCCTGGTGGGGCTAGCAGGGGACCTGCCTGGTGGCCAGAACCTGGGGCCAAGTTGGACAAGTCTTTCCGGAGTGGCTGGTGCCCAGGGATGGGGTCCGGGTTGGGCCAGGATACTCACCTCTGGTCCAGAAGGGAAGTTGGGGGCAGGATGGGAGCTGGGGGCTGGTCTCTAAGTCTCAGGAAGTGGCTGGGGTCTCTGGCAGTTGGGCGTGGGGGCAGGGCGTGGAGATTGCAGGGGCTGCCAGGGGGGCCTTGGTAAAGGGGATCCCTCCCAGTGGGGCTAGAAGGGGACCTGCCTGGTGGCCAGAATCTGGGGCCAAGTTGGGCCGGTCTTCCTGGAGTGGTTGGTGCCCAGGGATGGGGTCCGGGTTGGGCCAGGATACTCACCTCTGGTCCAGAAGGAAAGTTGGGGCTAAATTATTTTCAAAATTGAATAGTCACTAGAACAAGTGTGCACCTGACAGCTTTTTAGATTGAATATAGTTCTATGCTTTGGTAATTACTACAAAAAGAGAACCAGTATGCATAAATTATCTACACACATGTATATACATAAATATAAAGCTAAAATAAAATCCAAACTGTGTATTTTAATAAACCTCTATGTAAGCTGACATTTTAACCCATCAAAAAGAAGATAAATCTGAGAAAAAATTCTCAACAGAACATTGAAAAAATTACTGGTAGTAGTAAATATGAATGGTTCTGGATATATGTTATAAAATTTTTAAAAAATAAATAAAATTAGGGCACTGGAGAGATGGATCAGCAGTTCAGATACTAACTCTGTAGCTAGAGTTTTCCTGCCTGGCCCACAGTCAGGACAAATCTCTCTCACCCACCAGTCCCACAGCTGCTCAGACCCAACCAAGTAAACACAGAGACTTATTTTGGTTACAAACTGTATGGCCGGGGCAGGCTTCTTGCTAACTGTCCTTATACCTTAAATTAATCCATTTCTAAAAATCTATACTTTGCCATGTGGCTCGTGGCTCGTGGCTTACTGGTACTTTACATCTTCCTTGTCCTGGTGGCGGCTGCAGGCCGTCTCCTTCTGCCTTCCTGTTCTTTTATTTCTCCTCTCTGTTAGTCCCGCCTATACTTCCTGCCTAGCCATGGCCAATCAGGTTTTATTCATTGACCAATCAGAGCAACTTGACATACAGACCATCCCCCAGCAAAGCCAAGTGCAGACCATCTCAGACACCTGCACTCAGGCTTGTGGTCCTAATCATCCTCTATGCGGAACTGCTGGGTAAAGCCACAAAGAACCCAAGAACGGCTCCACAGGACATACAGAGGATGCAGGTGTGAGTTCAAGAATGCATGTGACAATTCAGGCACTTCTGTAACTTCAGATCCATGGGACTGCAAACCCTGTTGATGAAATCAGGCTTCACTTTGTACATAGGCATACGTGCATGTAAAGCACTCATGCATTACAAAAATATTAATAAAGAAGAGATAGCAATACATTTCTGTTTCATACAATTTAGTTACAGGAAAGTGAGCCAAGTTTACAGAAATAATTTTGTATTTGGATATAGGACACTAGAGCTCTCTAATGGACCAACATAGACAAAAAAGAAGACAGAAAAAAATTGTTAGTAATTTTACTTATTTGTCTTTAAGAAGACAAATCAGTCTCCTTTCCAAGATAAGTTAAAAGGATTAACCTTTGTCATTAATGCATATGAAAGAAATTTTAAGTCTCTAATCAGATAATAGTTATTTCAAAAGAGAAACATGAATTAGCACACTTTAATCACTTCACATTGTGTACCCTCCTGCAATATAATACTAGTCTTATATATACAGATCAATTAAAGCATAATAAAATTTAAAAATATTCTAAAGGGAATAAAATACTTTTTTACTACATAGGACATATACCTGTCAAACCATCATACTGTAAGCTAAAAATATTTATAATTAAGTTATGATAAGAGTTCAAGATGGTATTGTGTTCCCTGAAATATTGTGCACCCTACTAAACTCATCTGGCATCAGAGACAGAACAGCCACAATATTAAACATAGAGGATAGGCAGTGGTAGCACACACCTTTAATCCTAGCATTCCAGAGGTAGAAATCCATGTGTTCAAGGATACAGCCAAGCATGGTGACTCATGCCTTTAATGCCAGAAAGTGAGCCTTTAATCCCAGGGAACGTTGGTAGAAAGCAGAAAGGTATATAAGGCATGAGGACCAGAAACTAGAAGCATTTGGCTAGTTAAGCATTTGGCTGGTTAAGCATTTGGCTGGTTAAGCTTTCAGGCTTCT
Source organism: Peromyscus leucopus (assembly GCF_004664715.2). Lineage (NCBI taxonomy): Eukaryota > Metazoa > Chordata > Mammalia > Rodentia > Cricetidae > Peromyscus > Peromyscus leucopus. The sequence continues at coordinate 65,951,027 of NC_051071.1, read as the reverse complement.
AGCAACACAGTTCAGCTGAGACCCATTCTGGATGAGGACACAGAGGCCTCCAGTCTGAGGAAACAAGACCAGCTGAGGATCCAGCAAGTTGAGGTAGCTGTGGCTTATTCTGTCTCTTTGACCATCTAGCATTTCACCCCAATAACTGGCCCCGGGTTTGATTTTATTAATAAGACTCTTATAAGCATGCTAAAGATTCATGCTACAATTACTCTTACATCAAATCAGAAATCTGAAACTATGGACACATTTGAAGAAGTATAAGCCAAGCTTTTTGGAGAATACATACAATCCTTGTACTTGGGAGGTTAAGCGAGGAGGTGTATCTGCAGCTTAAAGCCAGACTGGACTCGACAGTGTTACAAAAATGTTGTTCATCTTACAACAAAATTCCAAAAAAGATCTATAAAAAGGTAGAGTACTATGAACATGCTAGCCAGTGGTCAAAATTATTCCTACCTTTTTTTATGAGAATGAAACTACAAATCATTTAGTTTCAGTAGTTCACCTCTGCTTACAGGCATTCCATGGAAACTGAATTGAAACAGAGGCACAGCCATAGATAGATAGGAAGAGTTGTGACAGCATGCAACAATGAAATCTTAACAATGTCCTGTGAGTAATTAACAGGGATACTGACTTATTGTCTCATGATTTCAGCTATTCTTGCCCCTGGTCAGTTGACACCATCTCTGCATCTGGAGGAACTGTCATGGTGGGAAGTGAAGAAAAAAAAGGAAATCATCTCATGGTGGAGAGAAAGCAAAGAAGGACTAAAGGGGCTAGGAGAAGAATTTAATCCCCAAAGTATACCACCGAGGTACCAAAGACATACTTCCTTCAATAAGAGCAAACTTTAAAAGCATCTGTTATTTCTCAATACACTCATAAAATTATGAAACTATCCATGTTTTAGTCTATTGGAGTAGGTCAGAGTTTACAAGTTCCTATCAATTGCTAAATGCCTTATCTTGGAACATAGTTTTATTGTATACCAACCACTTAGCACTTAGCACTTAGCGTATGAAGGATATTAGAAATATAAAATATAAAAATATCCTAATGAAAAAGTATGCTAGTGAATGCAAGTAGAAAACTAATTTTTCTATATAAATGCAATAGCATTGTATTACTATCAGGGATTGTTCTAGAAATAAACAAATATAGGAATTTTTATCTCAGTAAACCCTGAATAATCCCATCTTTACTTAGCCCCTCCAGTCTGATTTCTTAGGAACTGGAACCTTATTAGTTTATTGCTGATATGTGCTACTGTGTCTAGAATGAGAGGAAATCTCAAAGGAATTTGATTTTAATTCCTTTTGTGAATAATCACATTAAAATTGCTTAATAAGTGAATTGGCCATTGGCATTTCCTTGGTGAACTGTCTGTTCCATTAATTTGAACATTTATTGATTGCATTATTAGTTTTTTTGGTGATTGCTTTTTCAGGTACTTATATATTCTGTATATAAATTCCTCATTACTTTACTGATTTTCTTCTATTCTGTAGTCTCTTCATTGTGGTAATTGAATGCTTTGCTGTTCAGAAGTCTTTAGTAGAGTTAATAAAAACTGTTAATTCTTTCTATTACTTCCTTGTCTTTAGGTGTCTTAATAAGAAAATCATTTCCTAAGCCTATAACTTCAAATGTTTCCCCTTTGCTTTCTAATTGGAGTTTCAAAGTTTTTATTTGTTCCATTTTGGATAAGATTTTTGGAAATAATAAATGATACAAACCTAGCATAATTTCCTAGGTGTAAATATTCAGCATCATGAACAATTGTTGAAGACATTGCTTCTTTCTCCCATATGTTTTCTATCATTCAAAAAAATAATATGACTAATGACTATAGCTATGTAGGTTAATGTCTCTTTTGCATTCTATCCCATTGAGTTGAATATCTGTTTTTACAACAGCACCATGACATGTTTGTCACTATAAATATCTAGTGTACTAGGACATGATTATAATACCTCTAGCATTTCTTTTCTAGATAGGATTTATCATGTAACTGTGGCTATTCTGGAAATCACTATGTAATCCATGCTGTCCTCAAACTCACAGACACTTACCTACCTCTGCCTTCTGACTGCTAAGATTAAAGACATAATTCACCACACACATCTCACAATGTTTTTTTTTTCAGAATTGATGTCATTGTACTGTATGATCCATATAATTTAGCTCCTGCAAATAATGAAACAGTAATTGTTTATGACTAACTTATCATAATCACATCTCTTTGTTAGCAAAATTGAGTGTTCTAATGCTTATACTCATTGTAACCCTTTCTACTACCTCTGAGACTTTGAAATGTTATTTTGAAGAAAATTTGGAAGCAGAATATTTACAAGATAGAAAATAAAAGGACTACACACAATTTAATTGTGCTAAGGATTTCCAAAATTGTTACACAAAATATTCTTTGTATAACTGCCAGAACTCAGTCCAAGAATGAAATCATGAGAATTCTGACTACTTGTGAGAAAGCTCAAAGAAAACAAGATAAGAGTCTTGTGACCTTAATTTCTTCAAAACAGAATTGTTCTTAGAATGTGATTTGTGCTCTTCTCAAGTACAACAGACAGAAGTGAGTTTTATTTAGCTACTGTTTTTCATATGCTTCTATGGAAAAATAAGTTTTTGCCATGTACACCTTGTCCTTGTAATTGTAAAAGTTACTCACGTTACCTTTCTTAACCTTCAGAGTATAAGTTGTCTGATTCTCTGACTAAAGTTGGCTATTGCATGAGACTTTAGTATGTCTCATTTTTAGGACCTTCTTTCCCAGATTCATGGCACCAATTAGAGCACTAAAGGTATAACTATTATAAAATATTTGCATTAATTATTACTAACATTTTTTTTCTCAGTCCCCCCCATAGTTCATATACTGTATTATTTTCTGTGATCAGATGTCTCCCTCAAACTATGTGAGAACACATTGCAAATGGCTGATCTTATTAGACAGTACACACAAATAAGAAGTTGATATTAAAGAGAAAGTCAGATAGAATCAGGAAGGAAATGGAGAAGTAATAGAAAGAAATAAAATATTTCAATCCAATTGGCATTGTGTATCCATGATTAAAAACCATTCTAGCTAATGATACTTGCTGACATTTCCAAGATCCAAGATCCAAGACATTGTAATATTTATCACTTTTTATATTCCTTCACTCTTCCTAAATCTGAAGAGTAGTCAATGATATTTAACCAAACACTGGAATTTTGAAGTACAACAAACTGAATGTTAACTGGTCATTAATAAACACAAATGGTTCCAAATTCAATAGAGACCTCATAGAAGCAAATTTGGAACAACATCAGCAAATTCTTAGCATAGGACAAATGCATTAAATCTAATCCTATTTACATGAAAAATCATTGAAAATCATAGGTCATGACTATAATATTTCACTTAATTTTTCCGTTCTTTGCCAGCCAAACAAACATTTTCTTATCCTCTCACAAAATCAGAGGTATTCATTTGATAGATGAGAAGTAAACATTCAAGATATGGTTAATCACAAATTCAAATATACAAAGTTGTTTTCTTTTGGAAGAATCTACTATTTAATTCTTATGACATGACCGCTTCTACTTTCTTTCCCAAGTTTACATATCAAAATCTATTATTTCATTTATATAGCCTGTTCATTTAATGCTTAGGTAATTTGTTACTGAATTCATTGTCATTACAATTCTACTGATTAGAGGTGTTAGACTGTCATAGTTCCAGGTATTTGGCAGGGTTTCTCCTACATTGGACACATCCTATTACTTAAAGATATAGTCAGCTACATTTTAATGAGGTCAGAAGATCTTGCAGGAGAAATTACATGGCTGAAAATTTGAAGTTTGTTAGTAACTGGGATTAGTTTCTCTCCACTTTGTTTAAAAACATGAAAAAGGCACTACACTATAAATTTAACTTCCATTGTTTAAAGAATTTAAAGACTGTATCAGGGATTGCATTATTTTACTGTACTTGGTTTTATTGGATTATAATTTCCGTACGTAAGAAACAGTCTCAGTTATTGACTAGAATTGCTGAATCATTCTGACATTTTGATAGAGCAATCACCTATTTCTTGTGTCTAATATTGAACAATGGATGACAAAATAATATATACAATTTTTAGTTAAAATTATGAAAAACTGTTAGATATTCTTCATAATGACCATGTGTTTAAAGATTTCCTTATTTAATGGTGAAGGTGGATTTTTAACTTAGGTTCTAAAATGTTGAAAGACACAACAAATCAACTAACATACTTACTTCCAAGTATGTTTTCTGTTAATTTCCATGGGATTATAAGTAGAATACAAAGACAGGATTTATTAAGTTCACATATTATAGAATAATATCTAGATGTAGTTTTTAACACATGTAAGACATTCTGAATTAGAGTTTGTTCTATATTATTTTATAACTATTGCACATCATAATCCCAAGCTTATAAGATGTATGTGCATTAATAATTATAATAATAATTGCCGTATTTTTTAATTAAATTTTAATATTTCTCTTAACAATGTTAGCCAGAAAGGATTAAATAATGTAAATAAATAAGGTAGCAATTGAGGTAAGTTTTGACTTGAATAATATGATTATAAATTTGTATCAAATTCTAATGAAGTTAGATATTTAAAGCCTTTTTTGGCTTATTATACAGGATTTATCTCCAAACATCTTAGATGAACAGACATTTTTTTAAAAAGGAAGATAGTGTTACCATAGAAATGGGATAATTTATTATGCAAATTTCATTATATTTTTACTTATAAATATTTTTAAATCATTGAGTGAATAAATTTCTTTTGGCAGTTGGCCAGGTAATTAGGACACTGCCATATTATTTCCCACTGATTAATATTCAACTGAGTATCATCTCATCTGTATTTACCAAAATACAATATTATATAATAACTCTAAACATTGAGGTAATTAGAATAGGAGCTCTCTATTCACTTTATGGATATCTTTGTCAGTGTCTGAATTTGTAGATTTCAACATAATATAAGCATGTAGTCAGACACATGATAGTTTAGCTTATATTGAAACATTTTTATACATAAGAACCAATAACAACATTGACAAAAGTGGTTAATTGTTTAATATTTTCAAATTCCTCAAACCAGATGAAAAAAAGTATATTTGTATCAAGGAAAGCTGAATAATGTCCCGTTTTGGAAGGAGTGTAAAATTGAAACATGGTGATATCTTTTTTGCTTTTATTTCTATAATTGGAAGCATAATATCAATTATTTATATTTTGAACATCTAAATGAGATGTTTTAATAAATACCTTTAATTGAAAATTGAACATTATTTGTAAAGGGCAGGTTTGATTTATATCTTTGATCAAGGAATATTTTTACTTCCTGGGAATAATTTAAGAGACTAGGAAAGATAGAACATTCTAAGAATTTCTATTTTGTTTTGATTTGCTTTGTTTTGTTTTCTATATAAAATATAATTATCCATTGGGTACTAATTTATTTTTATTGATTCTTAAATATATTAATCAGTTATTTACAGATGTTGAAATATTTTGTTGCCACAGAGCATAGATACTCTTTATTGGAGGGACTGACATCTGATGAAACATCATTTAAAGATGGTGTTTTAGTTAGCATTCTATATTTCTGAAGAGACACCATGACCATAGCAAAAAGGAAGCATTTAATTGGAGCTTGTTCACAACTTCACAAGTTTCGAGAAGTAGCCAAAATTTCTACATCCAGATCTGCTGGCAGCAGTAAGGGAAAGAACTATTGGGCTTTGTAAGGATATTTGAAACCTCGAATTTCACCTCCTGTGGCATACTATCTCCAACAATGCCACACCTCCTAATCCTTTCAACTAGTGCCACTCCCAGAAGATTAAGCATTCAAATGAATCAACACACTTGGGCTAACCATGTTCAATTACCATATTCCACTCCCTGGTCCCTATAATCTTATAGGCCAAACATGATGCCCCAGCATTGCAGAGAAACCTCAGGTGACTGTCCAGGAAGCTGGCTGTTTCTGTCATAACTCACATTTTTTGGAAGTCACTTGTTTGCACTTCCTGTTTTGCTAGGTAATACTATGGGTCTTTGAGAGAGTTGAAGTTCAGATTGTTGTAGTTATAGTTTTTCTTGTTAAGAAATTCAGAAAAGAAACTCACTAAGAACAAAGGTGTTAAGTGCATAACTTTGAAAGACATCATAAGACAGTTTTCTGCTTTTACTACAAGATAGGCTAGAAAGTGAATTAGGTACATTTTGGACTAACTAAAATAGGAAAGATAATGGAATATTTTCTCTGAATTTGTCAAATGCAAATGGACTAGACATTGTTGATGTATTTATTGCTTGTATATATAATATATAGTTATTGTACTTATTGTATATATATTTTCCTTATATTAGTTATCACTTTCTATTTATTTTTATTTTTTATTAGACAAAAAAAGGAAAATGTAGCGAGCGATATTTTATTTTGCTGAAATGTGCTGATATTTTATTTATGCTTTAATAAATAAAGCTTGCCTGGAGATCAGAGGAAAAAGTCAACCACAACACAGAAGTCATGCAGTGTTAGTACATGCCTTTATCCTATCACTTGGCAGGCAGGATCACTGTGAGTTCAAGGCCTCACAGGACACAAAGCCAGATGTGGTGGCACATGCCTTAAATTCCAAACCATGGAGGTCTGTAGGTCCGTACAGACAGACAGAAAGTGACAGAGCTGTGTAGGAAGAGGAAATGATGTTGCTGAACAAAAAGAGCAAATCAGATGGTGGAACAGCAAGGCACATAACTGTGGGCAGACAGGAAGTAACTCGCATTTGGAAGCTGCAGAGTTGGTAAGATTGACTGGTGGCTTTCCCTATTTCCCCGATCTCTCTAAGGCTTTCCCCCCTACATTTGGCTCTGTGGTTTTTTTTAATAGGACCATTTAGAAATTTTTCTACATACAGTTATAGGTATACCATAATGAAAAAAGGATTTAGTCCAATTTCAAAAGTCCCCACAGTCTATCACAGTTTCAACACTGTTTAGAAGTCCATAATTCAAATTATCTTTTAAGACTCTTAGCAATATCTTTAACTGTAATCCACAGTAAAACAAAAATTTAAAAAAAAAAAAAAAACTGATCTCATACTTTCAACATACAATGTCAGAAAATAGGCCTTAGGATTTCAAAGGGAGAACATGGAGCATCCTGAGGAAATACTGGACCAAAATAACACTAAAAAACAGGTAGGAAAACTACAAACTCTGCATCTCCATGGCTGATATCAAAGTCCTTTTCAGATCTCCGACTCTTTTAAGCTTTGTTGTCTGTAGTACCTTTCTCCCTCTTAGGCTGTTTTTCATAGCCTGATATTACTTCTGCTTGGCAGGTATTCTGAAACTCTGGCTTCTTCTACATCTTGTAGTCTTCAAAAAATTCTGGTTTCACATTTCTAGCTTCATGTAATGGTTTCTCTGAGTATCAGTGCAGGGACAAGCATGACACAGAGCTGGCTGGCCTTAGCAGATTTCCTTAGTCATGGAAAGAGATTCCACAGTACATTTCCTATATCTTTGACTCTAAAACAAGAACCATATGACCAAAGCTAAGAAATCCATCTGTTTGCTGGAAATGGAACTCAGTTTACTATGTTTGGTGGTTTCTTTCACTGTTTGAGCTTTTCTTTAATTCCCTTTCACAAGTCAAAAACTTAACAGAGTGTAGTCTTATCCTGAGGTAACCATCCCCTTTGTTTCATTTACCACCAGGCTTTTCTTTAAACCTTTTATCTCCTTGAGCAGTGTGCTTAGTCCCATTATACTTTTTTGTAGCTGGAGTTATCTCTAGTCCCACATGGCCAGCAGCCACTCAGACCCACATAAACACACAGACACTTATGTTACTTATAAACTGTTTGGCCGCGGCTGGCTCCTTGCTATCCAGTTCTTATATCTTAAATTAACCCATTTCTATCCATCTATAAGTTGCCATGTGGCTTGTGGCTTACCGGTACTTTCACATCGTGCTTCTTCTGTCTCTGGCTGGTGACTCCTTATTCAGCCTTATTGTACCCAGAATTCTCTTCTCTGCTTATGCTCCTTATACTATACTTCCTGCCTGGCTACTAGCCAATCCACATTTTATTTTTCAATCAGTCTGAGCAACACATTCACAGCATTCCCAGCACTTTTTGGTGTTCCTATTCTCCTCAAACAGTATGTTTTGTATTTTTCCTTGTTCAGAAAAACATAAGAGTGACCATTAATAAACACACAGCAGAGTCAACACTAGGATGTCTTGAAAACTCTTCTACCCATATTAATCCAACAAACTTCAATTTAGATTTAGGCAGATTACTTTTGGACAGGATTAGAAAGCAGCCACATTTTTCACCAAAATATCAGAAAAACCTCAGGGGCCACTGACTAATATTCTTCTCCACTGAAACTTCTTGAGCCTGACTGTCATAATCTACATTTCTCTCAGCAGCACTGTCTTTTACACTTATATAGTATGGTTCATTAAGCTACATGTAAGTATACAAATGCTTTCCTATTCCAACGTCCCAAACTTCACACTCTGCCAACAAGCACCATGGTCAGACATATTACAGAATTACCTCACTCCTGCTATCAATTTCTGTCTTAGTGTTCTATTGCTGTGAAGAGATGCTATGATGATGACATGTCTCATAAAATAAAAGCATTTAATTGGGGCTTGCATATAGTTTAAGAGTTTTTGAAAAGTAGCTGAAAATTTTACATCCAGATCCACAGCCAGCAGGAAGAGAAAGAACCACTGGGCTTGGTATAGAGATTTAAATCTCAATGCCCACCCCTAGTGACACATGTTTTCCAACAATGTCAGAGCAACTAATTCTTTCAAGTGGTACTCACAGATGACTACACATTGAAACCTAAAAGGATAACAGAATTTAACAATGCTATAAAAGTAAAGTATTGATGTCATGGCTCATTAGTTCAGTACTAGCCTACCATGAACAAAACTCCGGTCCAATCAAAATCACTCCAGAAGAAAAATAAGTACAGGAAGGAAGGAAGGAAAGAAGGTGAAAAAGAAAAGAAAAGAATCATTTTAATTTTCAACTGCAATCTTTTGACAAATGTTAAAGTTGACTTATTTTGCCTTGATAATGCATTAAGGAATATAAAAAGGAAGTCAGTTCCTTTTTGAGTAACTGAACCAGAGAGACCCCAATTATGAGTTCTCCACTTCTCTTACTGGGTCTTTTCACTGTATCTACCACATTTTTTTCTCTCTAATTATTAAATGGCACAGAACACATGACATGTGAAAGGCATATTGAATTCTTTGCAAGCTGCATTAGCAGTGTTTTGCATTGGAAGAATTAATTTTACCGACTCAACTGGTACAGAATACTAAACATGACCAAAAAAATACCATCATCCTATATTCATGTTTCTTCTATTATTATGTTGGCTATTTGTTTAAAGGTTGCTTTCAACTTTTTGGCTATTTTAAAAATTGACTACCACAACATATACATATATTGTCCTGAGAAAATATATAATTTAAGATTAAATTTAGTTTAGGTTATAAAAACTGATGATATGAGAAACCCAAGGCGGTAAAGATTACATTGCTTTCTTAAAACTGGGTTAAATTTAAGTGAGCTGAATACACAGTAGGATAGCAGAATATGTGCATCGTCTTAAATGATCTCAAAGTGTCATAGTTACTTTTCTTTTGTAATAAGACACCATGACCAAGGCAAATTACAAAAGAAAGCATTTGATTTGGTGCTCACCATTTCCAAAGGGTGATTCTGTGACATCATTGCAGGGACTATGGCAACAGCAAGGCAGGAAGGTATGGTGCCACAGTAGTAGGTCAAAGCATACACCTTGATCCACAAGCATGAAACAGAAAGAACTGAAAATAGCCTGGGCCTTTTAAACCCCAAAGCCTAACTCCTAATGGCACTTGCCTCCAACAAAGAAACATCACCTAACCCTTCCCCAAAAGTTCCAAAACTTGTAGACCGAGCAGTCAAATATTTGATTATATGGATGCCATTCTCATCCAAATTACCAGAAAGTATATTATAAACATTCTGGCAAAGCAGTAATAATGGCCTCCAAGCCAGAAGTAAAGGAGGCAAAATTATGTCTCATGAATGTTTCATCTTATCAGTATTGTTATTATAATGCTAATTTAAATCACTAGAATGGAATTTGTAGCTTATCACTCAAATAATATCCTAGTATACTACATTGTGGCTAGAATGGGGAAAGACATTGATATATACATATACACTGCAGTGCTGTATAGTCAAACCACTGATTCATACTGTTAGGCACTCTACCAATGGAGTCTGTTCACCAGAATGAGAAAATATTTATTGATTACATTCCCAACAACTATTTTCTTTGCAAAGGAGAAAATATCCAAATATTTGAATTTATAAAGAAGGAATCTTTATCCAGAAAGCTGAAAAAAAAATACATGCCCCCATTACAGTCTGCCAAATAATTTAATCATTTAATACATACTTTATAATTTGAAATACATCTGAAAACCAGCCTAATACATCATATATGGGTCAATGAGCTCAGTAGTTCTGGAAATATTAAAGACTTTTTTTATATTTAATCACCCAGTATATGCAATTTTAATAATAGTTACAAAAATAAAAGTTAAAAATTTTTAGTTACAAAATCAGTATTTTACAATAACTAGCTTATTTTAATTGAATGATATATCAAATTTCTATATAGCCATACACACACACACACACACATATATATATATATATATTTATAGTATGTGTGTATACATATTTATATTTCTATCCAAATGAAACCTAAAATAATGGCTGAAGAGTTGGCTCAATGACTTAAAACACTTGATAGTCTTTCAGAGGACCCATGTTCAAATCTTGGCATCCATATGGTGCCTCACAAGCATCTGAAACTATAGTTATCTAAAATCCGATGCTTCCTTATGGTAACAAATAGCACTAGTCATTTTATGGTACAGAGTTATACAAGTAGGCAGTACATTTCTGTACATACAAAGTGAAATAAAAATAAAAATTATAATATTATGCTTAATGTAATTACTAGATCAATTATCAAATCTTTCTAGTTAAAATAGAAATAAACCACGCCCCCATTAGAGCCCATTTGGAGTTCCTAGTGACTTTACCAGGCAGGTCTGCATAGAGAGAATGATTGCACTATGGGCCTGAGTGCAGGTGTCTGAGGCAGTCTGTACTTAGCTGTGCTGGGTGAAGGTATTTTGCTCCACCCATTGGCATTCTTTTAAATACACTAGGACATAGACATTCAAGGCCCAAAGGATTAGTATCTGGGCCATCCCGAGTCTAACCTGTATTTTCTATCTGTTTCTCTCTCCTCTTCATTTCTAACTAAATCTCTGATTCTTCCTTCCTCAGGAGTCCCTGGAGTAAATAAACATGGGGCCTGTCCCCCCCACACACATACCCCAAATAAAATGCTCATAAAGTAAATAGTTACTCATTAGTTCTCATGTATATGCAAGATTTTCTGCTTGTTATATAAGGAACGACAACGCTAGTCCAATGAAATAACAAGTGTTGTCTTATAGAAATGGCTTTATCAAAGTTAAAAATTTGCCAGAAACAAATCAGGAAATTGCATGACCCACCACACACACATTAGTACAATGTACATACAGGATATGAAATGCAGAAGTACAGTAGATCTATGAACTATGTGCTTGTACTTATCACATATACATGCAATTACTCTACTTATATATTTGGGTGGTCTATGTGTATGTACATAGGACCATTTGTGTATGTATATGTGTTTAAGTATATGTATACAGCATGTAAAAATTATCAAATTCTTAAGAAGTATTACAATTACACTAAAAAATAATGATAAGCATGGGGAAGATTTCCTGTTGAAGTGTTTATATTTTTTTCAGAATTATCAGAGAAGTCTTTTATATGTGAAGCAAAAAGATCATAGAATTGTGTGGGAGATGTTTCAGACCCAGAAAGACCCTGTGGACAATTTTAAAGCCTTTCCTTTTGTCCTGAATGACACAGGAAGTCATGTAACATTCTGAGAAGAAAAATAGCATAGCTTGTCTTCTGTATTAACCCCCACCCCAGCCGCTATGTAGAGAAAGGATGATAGGGAGAATGTACAAACAGAGAGAACAGTTGGAAACCATTGTGATAAATAGTCTAGCTGGGGGATGTTAGTGTCTTGGGAAAAATAATAGCCTCACAGAGGTTCTACATTTTTTAAAAAGTCTGAAATCTTATCTGCATGTTCTACCTACAGAATTTCATTTTAAGTGATGCTTATTTCCTTCATCAATGGCTTAGCATAGTCTGATGGTTATGTCAATTTAATATGTAATTTTGAAGTATATTATCAACACGTACTATTGTCTGTGTTAAAGCATACTTGGCATAAAATACCTTAATAGTAGTATATGAATGCTAATAACTGTAAAAAATTTTAAATATTTGGAGATGACAGTGATAAAGGTAAAATGAAGATCTCCTACAGTGCTGCCATCTGGCTATTAGAACTCTGATGTTCTCTATTCATGAATGTGCACATTGGACTGATTATGATTGTAATGAATACAGTGCATTGTGTTCAGATTTAATAAGTACATAGAATTTTTCATGTATACCAGCATGTATTTAATATTTCATTTTATTTAAAAATCTTTTGTCTCATATTGACATATATTTATGCTGTATATTTTATAGTAAAGATTTTATTCAGTGACTATTTCTGAGAGCCTACTATTAGAGGATCCTAATCATGTCACATAGATACTTTGGTATATAAAAATTAAAAAAATAAATTTCTCCATGCTCACAGCAGGTATTCTATAGCTTACATTTTTTTTCTTCTTTGAGATTATTATATAATTATATCATTTATTTCTTCCCTTTCCTCTTTCTAAAATCTCCTATATCATCTTTTTTCTTTTTTTCAAATTTATGACAACTTTTTACCATTAATTTCTGTTACACGAATATATGTACATACACATATGTTCCTAAATAAAACCTGCTAAATATGTGCCATGTTACTTGTACGTCTATGTTTTCAGGCCTGACAACTTGGGATTCGTAGCCATTTGGTGTGCTATTCCCTTGGGAAGACTATTTCTCCTGGTTCCAGGATTCCTTAGTTTCCTGCACTATAGCCTCCTGAACTTTCTCCTGAATGATAACAGGTCGATTGCTTTCATCCTTTTTCAGCTCATGTTTAGTCAGTCATGGTTTTTATACTGCACACACAAAAATATAGACAAAGACCTGACTGGATATTTCTTAAGAGATGCTTAAAAATGGCCATTAATACCTCAAATGCATGATCAGCATCTCATTATTAAACACAGACAAATGAAATCACAGTATTATTTTACCCCACATATAAGAGAAGACATAGAAAATGAATAATGACTACCAAAACATGAAATTACAAGAATAAAAAGAAACATCTTAAAATACAATGTAAAATGATTTAAAAATACATATAAGCTGACATGAACGTATTTGTTCAATTCATTTTCTTAAGCTTAAAAAAGATTTTCTGAATTCTTTCCTAGAATAAAAATTCATGGATTTAAAAAAATCTCTTTAACCTTCTCTATATGCATAGCATATTATTATAAGTAATGTTTTCTGAAACTATTTTATAAAATAAGCAGTTAATATCAAGTCCTCCTTTCAAAGTCTTTTACTATTATAGCTCATCACAATTTAAAGGTGACAATTTTTATTCTTATTTTGAATACTCACTGTTGGTTTTGTTGCTTCACTTTTTGATGTATTTCATCATTGAAAGAGGTTAAAATCCGTAAAATTACTAAATTACTTCAATTTTTCATTTGAAACAATGGGTCCATATACCTAGCTTTTTTTTTTTTTTTTTGGTTTTTCAAGACAGGGTTTCTCTCTGTAGCTTTGGAGCCTGTCCTGGACTAGCTCTGTAGATGAGGCTGGCCTCGAACTCACAGAGATCCATCTGCCTCTGCCTCTCAAGTGCTGGGATTATAGGCATGTACCACCACCCAGCATGAATTAATTTTTAAGGATGTCAGTTCTCAGTATAAAATAAATCAAAATATACATATTTTATCTGAATTTTTTGTTTGATTTTAAAATAGTTTATAGATAGTTAATCTTCCTTATGTTTGTATGTTTTCATGTCTCTATTTACTTTTTAATTTCATGCATTACTTTCTAATACAAACATTTATATATTATAAAATCAATAATAACATTCATTTTTATGTAGAATTCATTGTTTCTTTTACTTCTTTGATTATTAATTTTATTTATTATTATTGAATTATTTAAAATTCATAATCATTTAATTGGCTTAATACTTGAAAATATGTTTAGTATTATTTTTCTCTAATTTTCTCAATTAATTCTTTTGAGTGCTACAATTTTTTTTCATTATGTATCCCATTCAACTGCTGTATACAACCATATTGAAAAATAACACATTGTTATAATATAGATAGATAGATCAGAAAGTGTAAATTTAAATTTTCCAAATTATTTTAAATGTTTTCTGAAATTTTATACATAGTAGTACTTACAGATTTCTTTATTTTTACTTTTGCTATTTTGTTTTTGATAGTCATTATTGTCTATAAATTTTGACATATGTGGAGTGAAAAAATACTGTGTTGCAATGTGTCTATGCTTAATAATGAGATGCTGATCATACATTTGATGAATTTGATGGCCATTTTTAAAACAACTTTTGAGACATATCCATCCAATAAGGCCTTTTGCCTATTTTTATAACAGATTATTTGAGTTACTTAATAGATCACTGCACAGAAACCTACAAAATAATGTATATACACATATCTGTGCATTCACACACGCAGTGAGAGAGAGAGAAACTGAAACACATCACAAAAATTCATTTGTAGTCTACGTTAATTACAACATTATTCCCAAACACAAAGTTGTGAAATTGACCTGAGCATTCATGCTTAGATGAATGAATGAATCAAGTAAGTCACTCAGATACATTGGAATGTATTTGTGCCTTCAAAAACAAGAAAGTCTAGGGAATAGGGGTGACATGGAGATTAGAAATAAAGGGTATTAAAGTAATCAGAAAACAATCTATCCATAAGTGAAGTTGCCAAAGAACAACATCACTAAATGTTACAGGCAAAAAAAAAAAAAAAAAAAAAAATAAGCAAATAAAGGTTTATTTCTGCTCAGGGTTTCATGTGATACAGTCAAAAGAAAAAAAAATCTTATCACTTGTGACTACTTCAGTGACACAAAATCAACCAGGCACAGAAAACCAAAGACTATCGTTTTCTCCTTTTCATATGAAATCTACGTGATTCAACATCAAAAGCTGATATCCTGGTTTGATGGGAACAAAGAGGCAGCAAGTTAGAGACATACTCATCAAACAGTGCATTTTAGTTTTGGGGAATAAATTTCAAACATTTGTGATGATGAATACCTAACTAACTGTATTCAGTTTTTATATATTTTGTACATATTTGAAATTTTATAGCATTAAATACACAAACACTTTAATATCTGACAGAATATAATTTCAAAATAGGTAACACTGTGACAATCTGAAGTTTCATAAGAATGTCTTGGTACCTCTCATAAAAAAAAAAAAAAAAAAAAAAAAAAAAAAAAAAAAAAAAAAAAAAAAAAAAAAAAAAAAAAAAAACTTCAACATTCTTAGTAACTAAAATTTTAAGACTTATCAAGTTATCAATGTTTTTAGAATATTGGTAAATTCTACCTCATATGTTGCAGATATTGATGATTTCATAAAGCACACAGTATCCTCATACCTATTGCTAATGTAAGCAATGTATTTTCTATCTTTTGCTCACATTAATGACTTTATTAAATTCACTCATTAAGACCTTTAGACAATTTTCATGCTACCCAACATTGCCAGGATATTTAGATATGTTCATTTCAATGTGTAAATGTAGTGAACTATTTTCTATCACTATATGTCTGTGTTTTCCTTTTGGAGTTGTGCTGTTTTGTTAAAATTTTAATTCTAAATGTCCTGGGTATTATTAAACCAAAGTGGTAAAAATAGATTCTACCAGAGATGCTATGAAAACTGGATGTCCTAATGCAGAAAAAATGAAAACTGAGTCATATCCTTCATAGTGCATCATTATTTGATCCAAATCTATCAAAGAATTCACTTTGAAATTCAAAACACTTGAACTTTTAGAAATACATATTTAAGCAGCATGTCTACAAGCTGTAGGTATAGGAAAAAACATTCTGAACAGTACTTCATTTGTCCATGCATTAAGACCAAGAGTTAAAAATAGACCCTTATAATGCAAAATATTTCTATATAGTTAAGGAAATGATCAATATAGTGGGAAAGAAATTCATATAATGGAGAAGAAATTTTTTCCTTTTTCTTTTCTTTCATTAAGAAATTATTTTATTCAATCAAAGATCACCCTCTTCCTTCCTCCAGCCGCTCCTGCCTTTCCCTCCCAACCCACACCCCATTCCTTCCTACAAGAAGGTAAGGCCTCCCATGGGAAAGTACATTCAGTAGAGGCAAGTCCAAGCCCCTCCCCCTGCCTCAATGCTATGTGAGGTGTCCCATCATAGGTACTGGGCTCAAAAAACCCTGCTCATGCACCAGGGACAGATCTTGATCCTGCTGCCAGCCCTCAACCCCGCCCCCAAGCAGATCAAGTTTTATATCTGTCTCACTATGCAGAGGGCCTAGCCCAGTGCCATGAAGGCTCTACAGCTGCTGATCCAAATTTCATGATTTCCCACTGGTTTGCTTGTCTCCGCAGGCTTCCCCAACATGATCTCGATGCCCTTGCTCACAGAATCCCTCTTCTTTCTCTTTGACTGGACTCTTGGAGCTCAGCCTGGTCTCTGCATCTACTTCCATCAGTTACTAGAGAAAGGCTCTATGACAGAGTAGTCAAAGATCTGATCACTGGGTTAAGCCAGTTCAGTTCAGGCATTCTCTCCACTTGTCTAGTAGTCTAAGCTGGGGTCATCCTTGGGGATTCCTGGGAACTTCCCTACTACTTGGTTTCATAGAGATGAACTTTTGCAAGCAATATATGCAGCAGAGGTTTAATATCTAGAATAGACAAAGAATACAGAAAATATGGTTGAAGAAATGGATTATTAAATTAAACAATGGACTAGGGAATCTAATCAGAAGGTTCTCAACAAAAGAAACCATAATGACTAGCACATGCCTTAGTGTTCATCACATCCTAGCAATTAGGGAAATAGAAATTAAAACAACTTGGAGATAGCATTTCACAACACTCAGAATGGCTCAGTTCCACAAAACAATGAACAATAAATGTTGAGATATTATAAGAAAGTAGAACTATCATTTACTGTTGGTAGGAATGCAAATTGTTGCAGCCACTCTAGAAATCAATATGAAGAATCCTTAAAAAGCTTAAAATACATCTATCATATAACTCAGATACACCACTCTTTGGCATAATCACATCATACCAACAGACCCTTGCTCATCCCTGTTCATAGATGCCCTATTAATGATAGTCAGGAAATGAAGTGAACTTAACTATCCTTCTACTAGTCAATAGATAATGAAAATGAAGTACATACTTAAAATGGAATACTATGCAGCTGTAGAGAAAAAATGAAATCATAAAATTTGAAGGTAAATTGCTGGTCATAGGAAAGATTATTTTGAATAAGGAAACTGAGATCTAGAAAGACAAATACACATTCTTTCTTATCTGAGTTTTGCAGCTCCAAATCTTCCAGATGTGAATATACATGGAGTAACCATAGAAATCAGGAAAGTAGAAAGAGCCCATAGGTAAGATGGGCAGGGGGAGCTTGAGAGGAGAAGAGCATGATACAGGTGATATAAAGTGGGAAACAGAACAATGGAGAGGGTGCTCCAACTGTGGAGGAGAATGGGAGGTAAATGCAGAAGGAGAATAAGGAATGAGGAACTAATGATATTAATGCTATTTGATAAGGACTCAAGGAATTGCATTATTTTATATTTACCTACAATAGTACTATATATAATACATATGTATCCTTTAGATTATAATACATAATGCATATGTACATCTTAAAGAAAGTTATGCTACTTGGGATGACAATGTTCTCCACATGAACCATAAACTAACAAAACATCCAACATCAAGCACGAGAAAACTCTTTTAGAATGGGTGGTTAGGAATGTCCACATGACTCCATAAACTACAGGTCATAATGCCTTACTATATTATACATCTTGTCTTTACACGTATAGTTAAATAGAGTCAGCACCCTCATCAACAAGTCTTCTTTTACAGGAAATGGAGACCATCATGGGAAAACACAACTGGGTGCAACGTGGGCACCAACTGATTCTGGGAAGCTCAACTAACACAAATGTTTCTGCATCGTGATTCCTGCATTTATGGCCCTGTAAACGCCACAGCAGAGCAGGTAGGAAGGTCCTAAGAACAAGAACACCAGGTAGTCTGATATGAAATCGTGTCCCCTAGATATGGCTACATGAAGATTAGACAATGGCAAAATCAAGGGACATGTTTATTGGCAATGGGAAATCTTTCATGGGGTCCTATTCCTATGCAAAGAACTTCAGGCAACAAACAAGGGAAAATTACAAGTACCAGTTATCAAACCTAGGCATTCTAGACTGAGGCTCTAGAAGTAAGTCTTCTCATAGAAAGTCACTTGTGTTTGGAAGCTTGTAATTTTACTTCATAAAGCATTGCCTGTTTGAGACACTGTGAATCTTACTGAATTATCCAAGACAGTATGAGAAATTTGACACTAACATTTCCATTTCATTGAGAAAAAGTGATGCAGAGCCTTCTTTACTAATGTTCAGAAGTTTTAAATTCAATGTAAGTATAGCTAATTCATTCTGGGGTCTATGAGGGAGATTATCTTCCTAGGCTCTTTTCTGAATAATCTATAGAAGACAACGGTTTCCTGGTGTTTTACCTGGAGTCTTCCGTCCTCTCACAATTGACTCTTACTTTCTTCATCCTGAAATGTCATGAGTAATCTTAGTAAATTAGAATATATCTAAATGTTTTCATTTATTTACTAAGACTTGTTTGCAAATACATTTACTTGTAGCATTCTGTAATTAGCACTTCAACATATGAATTGGAGTAGTAACACAAATAGCCTTTATTAAGTTAGTAAAATTTATATTATGCTTTCTATGTACAGATGCTGAGTTTCATTAGTGTATTTCCAGTATCTGTTATGATCTCAAGACTCTTTCTTTATCTTATATGCTGAGCTCTATAGCTGGAGTTTTCTCCAGTCCCACCTGGGCCTACAGCCACTCAGACCCAAGTAAACACACAGAGGCTTATATTCATTAAAACTGTAAGGCCTAATGGCTCAGGCTTCTTGCTAGCTAGATCTTACATCTTAAATTAACCCATTTTTATAAATCTATACCTTGCCATGTGGCTTGTGGCCTATCAGTACCTTTACATCTTGTGTCTTCTGCCAGTGTCTGGCAGTGTCTCCTGACTCACCCTTCCTGTTCCCAGAATTCTGCTCTTGTCCCACCTATACTATACTTCCTACCTGGATACTGGCCAAACATTTTTTTTTTATTTTTCAACCAAATAAGAGCAACACATTCACAGCATACAGAATGATATCCACAGCAGAACTCATTGAAAGATGTTTTAGTATTTAACAAATGCTCACTAATAATTATTTATCATCTCCATTTAATAATGTTGGATTTGTTGAAGTTTTCTGTTTCTGTTTTTTAGGAACAGTAATTCATAGTTTCCTTTCATTTTCCTGTGTTTGCCTGGGTTTGGTATTAAAATAATTAATGATGACTATATTGCAATGAAATTGTAGAATTGATATCCTTTGTTTTTATGTGTTGAGTAGATTATTTTCATTACTACTCCCTTGCCTTAGAATTATTTCATGAGATGAAGTCAACTATAACTCAATTTCATTAATGGATACTGAAGCCCTCAGCTCATCTTTATATCTCTTAAATGAGAAGTTTCTCAGTATCTGAAAAATGGAGAAGTATGTCAGCAGAGGCTGTGAAGAAAAAGGAGAGGCCAATGGACAAACACTTAAATATTCATTGCACAACATTTAAATATTCATATCTTCAGAGTGACAGCATTTATTTCATTTTATGAGGAATTGTTTTCATCATTTCTGAGTTTTGCTAGTGTCTTCTGTATAACAGACAGTTTTTAACTACTTTAAAATATGATTCACAATGGCAATATATAATAGTGCTCTAATTGCTGTTTGGGGAAAAAAAGTGCCCAGTGAAAAGTAAAGAATGGCTGTACCACAAATCCTTTTACTTTTACAGTAAAACTTTTCAAGACCAAGAATCCAGTTTCTGAAGACTATTAGCATCACTTTTTGATAATAACACTCCCGAACATGGTTACAAAAGGGAAGTAAGTGTAATGTAATAAAGACAAAGGTTGATATATATGTATGTATATACATACATATATATGTATATATGTGTACATGTGTATATATGTATATATAAATATATAAATAATTCATATATGTATATATAAATAAACATATATATATATATATATATATATATATATATATGAACTTAAGTCTGTCTGTTCAGAAGTACAATGGACAAAATATGTGTATTCCTACCAACTTCACAGATGGAATCTATTGCTCATTGTGAGGGGATTTGCACTTGAGGCTCTGAGAAATTGGTGAAGAGGGGAGTCTGCTTCCTGTACAAGTCTCTCTGCCAAACATAAAGATGTTGTTTTCAAGAAACTTGGCCTTTTATGCTGAACCTCTCTTCCTACAGCTGTGAGAGAAAAAATGTTTTATGTTTTAAAGCCAACTAGTACATTAACTAAGATGAGATCTAGAAGAATTCTTGAAAGAAAGGATAAGGACAAAATGTTGGGAATGTTGACTAATCTCTTCTCACTAGTGCCAGTTCTAATTGAACACTTTTTTAAATTTAGACAGTACAACACCACAGGGCCATTCCCCCTTTGCTCCACAAATATTAATATGGCAAATTTCCCTTCTCACATAAAAGGAATTTAATTATTATGAATTTGCCTAAGGTCTGCTAAAATAAAGTAAAACAATTTGGTTTACAAGAAAAAGTATTTTCTATGCCATAGCTATACTTCCTTCATGCCAAATGATTAGTTCTTAAGTAACTTAATAGGATCCAATGTATTTCCATGTCAGATTCAATGAGAAATTTCAGCATTCTTTGTAAAACATAACTGAGTAACTATACTTGTCATAGTTTATAAAAACTGTCACAACTCAGTAATGTGTTTATAACACATTTCACTAAATTTTGATATTTTAATTTTTATAACCTATGATTATGGTTTTAAATGTTAAAGTATTAAAATCATTAACGATTTAAATATATAAATTTAAAAATCCCAACTGTGTATATTCAACATAACATGAAATAAATTATTACCCTTCAATATTAAAAAGACTTCTTTAGCTAATTGAACATGATGTTTCTATAAAATGTAAAAACAGCACAGTTCTATAAATCTTGTAAAGTTGTTTAAAAGATTAAAGTATCTGCTATGTGTGATTATCCATTTTCAGGTATTAGCTTTGAAAAAAAATCTATACAGAGTCAAAATTTGTTGTATGAAGAGATTATTGATTCTACATGCTATGTGGTCATGTTGTCAAACTGCCTTCAAATGTAAAGATTATATCCATAGACTTGTACCATTCTCAATCTTGGTCAGAGAAGATTCTGAATGCAGAGACACATAACTGTTCAAAGTGTTGAGAGTAACTGACGATGATCACTTGTGGAGAGAAGAACTATACCTTCACTATCTCCCTTAAGATTCAGGAAAATCAAGTAAGAAGGGACATCAACAATGGAAGAAATGAAGGATCTGGATAAGGGGTATGAAATTCTGTCCTTTGACATCAAATATCTGTTGCACATTTGAGCTCAGAGCAACTGTGGCTACTTGCACAGACTTTACAAGATCAAACAAGTTACAAAATCCAACACAGAGGCAAAAATGGCTCCTGATGCACCACCCCTAGTACAGGTGTAAACATCATTTTATGTCTGCTGAAGTCACTTTATTTTGGAGGCAGTTTGTTCATTGGTTTATTACATGTAACACAGAGGATAACCCCGCACTCATTTGAGTATGGGTAGCACTAACTGGACTTAGTGTGTCACTGCAAAACATATAACAAGGGACGTAAAGTTGGTGGAGCTGTGAATGTTGGTGGGTTGACATGAGTTGCAGGGAGAGAGTTGGAGAAGATATGACTAATCATTAAGCAATACATTTAACATGCATTAATGTTACATAGTAAATATTACAAAAGTTTAAATATGAATATTATTTACTTTTACGTTATGCTATGAGTTAAGTGATAACTCATATTTCCAATAAAAAATATTTGCCTGGAATTCCATATACTGCCTATTCATTTTACAAATAATGCACACTAGCTATCATTTTTGTCCCTTGAAAACTGTGATGTTGTGGAATAAAGCTTTTGTACATTGGTTTAATAAAATGCTGATTGGCCAGTAGCCAGGCAGGAAGAATAGGCAGGATAAACAGACAAGGAGAATTCTGGGAAGAGGAAGACTGAGTCAGGAGTTGCCAGCCAGACACAGAGGAGGCAAGATATGAAGGCAGAACTGAGAAAAGGTACCAAGTCATGTGATTAAACAAAGATATGATTTATAGGTTAATTTAAGTGTAAGAGCTAATAAGTAATAAGCCTGAGCTAATGGCCAAACAGTTTAAAAGTAATATAAGCCTCTGTGTGTTTATTTGGGTCTGAGTGGCTGCAGGGCCCAGCAGGACACAGGAAAATGTCCAACTACAACTGTGCCTCTAGATGAACAACTTTTAAATTCCCCAATGAATTTAGTAATTAAGAAATTATAAAATTAATATTATGAAAAAATAGCTAATTTTGTTGCAGGAGATTTGCTTGTATTGTCACTCCAAGACTGCCAATGGAGTTAAACCTTGATTCAGAGGGTGGAGTCCACTTTCAGCTTGCCCAAATAAACCATTTAGTTTTTTGGCTGACCCCGAAGAAGCTAGAAAGACACCTGGAGAATGGAATGGCTTGGAAAGATTCTCAGGGCTTTTTGATCTGGGAAGATGGAGAGAAGGGCACTTGACCTTTTCTCTGCTGCTCTGAGTACCTAGAAGTTTATACACTAATATCTGATTCCCAAGATTTATTCATTAATAAAATAACAAAAGAAGCCACTATATAATTTGATAGTAATTTTTATATTCTTCATGCCAAGCTAAAATTTCTCAAACAGCTGAATTGATAGAGAGGACTGAATTTAAGGGTTAATTTTTTTTTTTTTTGTTTTTCTCTCATACCTTCACCTTAGAAGGAAACACATTAGGTACTCAAAAGGAAACTAATGACACATTTAAATCCAGGAGACTTAGAAAAAAGGTATTCAATATTCAAAAATAATTTGTGCCCCATTTGACACATGCTGAGCTACATAAGTCAAACCATATTAAATAGTCCAATTCTTCAAAATGACAGAAGCATTAAGCCATCAGAAGTAGATTTATAAGCAGATATTCAGTACATAACACTGAACAAAATATTGTCTTTAACTTCTATGCTGATAGAATATGCGCTATTATTCCAGGCTGATAGAGTATTTGCTACTATTCCAGGAGAAAAATCATGAACATATAGCAATACTTTAATATATAGCAGGTAGAAATACATATTTCCTGATCATTTGCCAAGAAGAGAAAAAATGAAAGGTTATAGGATAATAATTTGTAGTAAAACAAAAAAATATGACTTTCTCATGTACTGAATTTAAGAGAATATTTGGTGGTAAGAAAATAGGGATACCAAAGAGTATCTGTTGTATTTTAATTACAAAATGTATCAATTTAAAAATCTACTTGGTGACGAAAATTAATGTAACAAATAACTGTGAGGAAAGAAGATAGCCATTTGAAGGAAATCTTGGTTACTTCTGAGATGGCAATAAGGAAATGTTCTTTGTCTCTACATATCCCTGTCCTTCCCATGAGTGTGTTTCTTGTGTGTGGGTGTGTGTTTGTACGTATAATTTTAGTAGTCTTATACTTGTAAAAGTCTTACTTGTAAAAGTCATTAAGATACACCATTTTGTGCTTTTCTTTTATAGTAAACATATAATAAAAATATACATGAATGATAACCATTGACTCATATAAAAGTCACAATTGTATAGGGAGATAGGTCAAAATAAAATTCAGAATTACCTAAAAGCCAATAAAAAATAGACGTATCTATCTATCTATCTATACATACATACATGTGATATAGTATATTCTTTAGCAACATAATTTATAAGACTGCCAAATAAAATGAAATCAATATAACAACCCAAGTTATAAACCAGAGAGTTGTAAACATATTGGTTACCTAACATATACTTCTGTGCTTAATTTTGGAGATAAAATATTACTTTATTCTTATATCAAGTTTATAAGCATGACACATAAGTTGAGTTTAACACCTTTTTGTTTTTTAAGTATTTATTTTATTTTGAGATTATAATATAATATTTCATTTCCTCGTGCTAACTCCCCCTAAATACTTCTCATTCTCCTTTAAACTCATGGTCTTCATGTTCATTAAGTGTTACTCAATACACATATACACATATACAGAACATACAAATATACAAGTACAGCCTCCTCTGTCTGTGTGTTAATTGAATTATTTTATCAGGTCTAACCCTTGAGTATTGGATAACCAATATTGCTATAAATGTTTTACAATTCTATATTCCTTTGAAGAACAATAAGCTTAAGCTTGTATTAAGCATGTATGCTAGAGGAGGTATCAATTTTGATTTCCTCAAAGTGACAGAGTTGTATGGAATTATTTTAGATAACAATTCATTGCACCAAATACTCACTACTGATGATTTTTACTACTTCCCCATAACACGATGCTAAATTTACACAGTCAGAACTAACAGGCAGTATCTACACACCCATTAAACCTGTGAGTATGTAATTCATGAGAGGCAAATAATACTCACAATAAACTTCATAACTATTCATTGTACTGTATTACTATATTACTACATAAATTAATGCAAACTTTTTATGAAACTCTAAAACTCAAATTTTTCCAAAACTTCACTCTTTTTTTTATTATTTTTGTAATTTGACAATTTCATAAATGTATCTATTGTATTCTTATGATTCTCTTACCACCCTATTGTATTCCCTTCTAATGACTCCCTATTACCCACCCCATCAATAATATTTTCTTTTCCACCTTTATGACTTTTGATTCTATTCTATGATTATTTGTTCTAATTTTCCTTCTGTTATAATAAAACACTGACCAAAACTAATTTGAGTAAGAAATGCTTTGTGTTTACAGTTTACCTTTCACCATAGAAGAAAAACATGGCAGGAGCTCAAGGAAAAATCTTAGAGGCTAGAAAGGAGGTAGAAAACTGCTTGCTGCCTTTCTCTGTGTAGTTTGCTCAGGAACTTTTATTATGCATCATAAACTAACCTTCCTAAGGATGCCATCTCCCACATTACAATGGGCTTTCTTACATTAATTAGCATATTAAAATGTGTTACACAAGGTGTGGCCACAGTCCAATCTGATGGAGACAGTTTCTATGTGACAATTGGATTGAAACTATCCATCATTGGCCAGTGGGTCACCAAAGGAGATACAACTCAGAGCAATAATTTTCTTTCTTACAGAACCTATCAATAACAGGCCAGCAGAGACACTGAGGGACCACTGTGTCTTTCTTTCAGCCCTGATTATTGATAGTATTCAATATAGTTCAGGATAGTGTTCAAATGAGAAGTATAGGTGAATAGAACATACAGAAGAATAAAAAAGAAATGAAAATTCAGAAATAGATTCCTATATGTGACCAACTGATTGCATAAAGTGTTAGCATAAGAAGAAAAGGTTGCCTTTGAAAAATGTCTGCCCACAATTATTATAAATAAGCTATAATTAAACATTTAACTAAGAATAAAACCATGTCAAAGGTTATCACAAACATAAGACCTGCAATTTTAAGACATTTTGAACGACAATGCAAGAAAACATAATTCTTAGACAGATGTGGAAAGTTACATTGTTAATCCAAACAATTACACTTGAGAAGCCCAGGCAAGAAGAGTAACAGAAGTCCAGGCAGCCTGTGCTACACGGAGAGCCTTTGCCTCAAAATAGCAGCAACATTTTTTTTTGAGAATTTAATAAGGTAATTGCAAACAACATAATATTGTTAATAGCAAAACATGACAAATGACTGACAGCTAAACAAGCAAATAACTTCAGAGCCTAAATGTATCAGGATACAGATAACGTGAGTTTATAAGATATTGTACTGCTTGTTTATTTTTTTTAGACTAAAATGGCATTATTTCCCTTCCTTTCTCTTACTCCTAATTTTCCCATTACCTCTGCATACTCTCTTTCAAATTCATGGCCTCTTTTTCATAAATTGTTGTTAAATACATGAATAGTTATACAGATATATTCCTAGATACAACCTGCTCAGTCTAAACAATGTTATTTATATGTATGTTTTCAAGGTTAGCCATTTGATAGAAAACTACAGTAAAATAATATGTAACTATAATAATGTATATTAGAACATGTAGAGAAAATTCAGTGTAAATTGGCTGGGGGAATAGCATTGAATACAATTACTACTCTATTTATGAATTCAGAGTATTTATATTACTATATACTATCATCATAATCTGACAGCTGCTGAGATGTGTAAACTGAATCTGAATAAAACTTGGTGTGTCTCCTGGCAGTGGTGGTACATGCCTTTAATCCCAGCACTCGGGAGGTAGAGGTAGGCAGTTCTCTGTGAGTCTGAGGCTAGCCTGGTTTACAGAACAGATTCCCAGACAACCAGAGCTACACAGTAAATCCCTGTATCAAAAAACAAAACAAGAACAACAAAAAAACTAGGCTTGTCAACAATCACAAAATGAGGATAGACTTAACAGAGCCATTTTCCTTATTGCTAAACTATTGGCTCTTGCTAAATTGTGAATATTACACAATCATTTCTTAGGTTGTGTAATTTATTTGTGAGTCTATGAGACACAAATGAATATTGCCAAACCAATGACCATATAGATGGCCATGGTTGAATCCAATTGTTCACAAATCAGAGCAAAAAGTCATAGATTATCTTGAGAAATAAAGAAGGAAGGAGGTTAACAGCAGTGGAAGCTAGAAGGGACAGGCTTAAGATGAATATGATCAGAATGCACTGTGTACATTGATGCAATCATCACAGACCAAGCTGAACTTTTTTTACTGTATGTATTTCTAGCTTCTTTATGAAAATCATGTGTCCATAGGTAAGCAGATTTATATCTGGGCCTTTGACTTGATTCTATTACTCAATGGCTCTGCTTTGATGTCAATACTGTGCTGCTTTTATTACTATAGCTTTGTGGTATAAATAAAGATCTTGTCTCTAGCAGTACTATTATTATTAATTATAATTTTAATTGTCCTGGATATTTTGCACTTTAATGTAAGCTGAAAATTGTTCTTTCAAGGTCTATTCATATTATGCTGAGATTTTGATAGCAATTTACATTGGATCTGTAAATTGTTTTTCAGAAGTGGCTATTTTTACTATATTGTTTTACCAATAGAGGAGTATGGGAGACCTTTGTATCTTCTGATGTTTTCTTCAATTTCATTCTTCAATGTTTTAAGTTTTTATGATAAATGTTTGTGTTTATATTACCACTTTTAATATAGATACCCTACTACCAATGGAATATTTTAAAATTATTTTTGAATATTGAAATGTCATCTCCATTAGAACAAAAGTTTAAGTACTCATTCTCTGACATAAAGGACATTTCCAGTTTAGACAATAAAAAATAGACTTTTTGCTCTACTTGTATAATCAACTGAAACAGGAAGTAATACTAGAATAACTTCTGAGAATTAGTCAAAATTTGTGGAAACAATTTTTCTGGATCTGACTGTAACCCTATGGCAATATTTTTGACAGCATATGGTTCTGATTTGGCAGAGGAATTGAAGTAAGCTAAAAATCGCTGCCTGGGGATTATCCTTCCTATAATTCAAAAGTATTCCAGTTAGATTTGTTAGAAACCACGAAAGTGTACCTCCAGAAATGCTAAAAGGCATGAAATGTACTAGAAAATACAGTAATGCAACCCACAACCATAGTTCAGCAGCCATTATTAAACAGCCTACTATATTTCAGAAAATGTATTATACATTGGGGACATAAAGATTTTGAAGTATTGTTCTATACTACAAATACAATTTTGACCTAGTTCTTTCCTCAAAGAGCTTGCATAGAGTTACAAGAGATTCCTAAAAACAGAATATAAAAAGTACAAGCTGTGTGATTTTACTTAGAAAAAAAAAGAAATATGCTATTTACTCACACAGAGGGCCATAATACTACCATAGCTTTTAACTATTAATCTGGAGATTACAAATCATATGGGATATTTATAGGAGTACGGAATTCCATTTTAGTTAGAAGGAAGCAAAAGATGTCAAAATATCAAGATTCAAATTCTGGAGTGGAACTAATGTTCTGAAAGATTATAAATTATGTGAAGGATGGAGCTTGAGAGATGGTTAAGTAAACCTGATGCTCTAGAAGACACAAATTATTTTCCCCAGGAATCCCAAGGAAGCAAATGCCAGTAATTCTAGCTCCAGGGGATCTGGTGGTCTTTTCTGGTCTCCATGAGCAGGAACATACTTGATTTGGACACACATAATTGCAGAGAAAGCACTCAGATAAATGAATAAAAATACATAAATCTGAATATATTGTTAATTTTTTTTAGTAACATTTCCGTTGTTCTGACAAAACACCAAGAACAAAGCAACTTTAGACAAAGGGGGTTTATAGTTTCAGAGGATGAATCTCTGTCAATTATGACAGGGACTAGGGCAACAGGCAGAAAAACATGTGGCTGAAACAGTAGATGGGTACTTACATCTTGAGACACAACCATAAGACAGAGAGGGGGGAGGGAGAGAGGGAGAAAGGGAGAGAGGGAGAGAGAAACAGTGATACCTTCAAAAAGGCCATACAACTTCATCCTTTCCAAAATGTTCCACTAACTAGTAACCAAGTACTCAAAGACATGAACTTATATGGTACAAAATTTATGTGTGGCAATGCAGAAAGAGCTTATGAATTTGCAAAGAAACAAATGTGTCAATATATTCTTGCTTGATTCTTTATTGCTGTGATATAACATTGGCCAAATAGACTCGGGAAATGAGTGTGTTAACTCCAGCTTACAGGTTACAGTCCATCATCAAAGGAAACTAAAGCAAGAACTCAAGGCCGGAATTTGGAGGCAAGATACCACAGCATCTTGAAGTAGACACCAGATAACAATGTTACTACCTTTCTCCCTTTGGTTCTTGCCCAGATAGCTTTCTTATACAATCCAGAACCACCTGTCCAAGGGTGGTACTACCCACAGTAGTCTGAGTCTCTTCAACCAATTAGCAATTAAGAAGATGTATCATTTACATGTCACAGGTAAATCTGATGGAGACAACTTCTCAAATGAGTCTCCCTTTCCATATGTGACATGAGTTTGTGTCACATTGACAACTGAAACTATGACATTCCACTGTTTTGTCCACTTTAAAAGACAAGCACATCAATTGAAAGTATTACCCTTCTTTTCTTGTTTGTGCTCAAGAACTTACATTAGTATTGCAACATAGTACAACTTTTAAATTTACAAATTTTTTAAATAAAACTCTCCCCAAATGTAAAAATCTAAGTTCTTTTAAAAGGAATAAGTTTCTTAATGGTGGTGTCTTGTGAAATACAAAGCAAGTCATATATTTCTTTATTTCATAATTGAAGGATCCTATAAATATATAAATAATGTTCATA
Organism: Peromyscus leucopus; assembly: GCF_004664715.2. NCBI lineage: Eukaryota > Metazoa > Chordata > Mammalia > Rodentia > Cricetidae > Peromyscus > Peromyscus leucopus. The sequence continues at coordinate 65,920,983 of NC_051071.1, read as the reverse complement.
TTTTAAAAAAAAATCAAAGTTAAGCAGCATAAATATATACTCAGTAACTCAATATCTAGCATCTCACACTCACTCATAATCTATCTACTGGGCTTCTAAAGATTTGGGAATTTCAACTTCTCCGGCTCTGTCACCCCAAATACAGATTTTGTCCAGCAGGCTCACAATGGCTCTACTCCATACACACTCCTGTCCTTGTGTGCTGGAATCTCCCATATGCTAGGATCTCTGATTTGTCTGATGCTACACCTTCATCACTGGCCTCCCCAGCCTCTCTTAAGGGGTACCTCTCAATATGTTGCCAAGTGTCAGTTTCTCGTCATGACTGCTTCAAAGATAGGATTTCTACTGAAATGACAAAACAAGTTTACCGATGCTCTGTCCATGCCAGTTTTCAGGAACTTAAATATTTCAATATGGTGAGATGACTTAGGTTCTGTCCATGGCCCATTTAATCTTATTAAACAAGAACATGGAAGATTCTCTCACACATTGTCAAGTTCATCTTCCTGGTTGAGATATAGCCTTTGTGCAAGGTAGTTTTATTTCAACTTGACACAAGCTAGACTTATCTAAAAGAAAGGAATATCAACTGAGAAAATGCCTCCACAAGATGTAGCTTTAGAGCATTTTTTTAATTAGTGATTGATAGGGGAGGGCCCAGAATTGTGGGTGGTGCCATCCCAAGGCTGGTGGTACTGGGTTCTATAAGAAAACAGGGCGAGCAAGCACAGTAATCAGCACCCCTCCATGACCTCTGTGTCATCTCCTGTCTTTAGGTTCCTGCCCTCTATGAGTTCCTGCCCTCACTACTTTTTATGATGAAATGTTATGTGGAAGAAGAGTTCATCAAAATGAACTTTTTCCTCGCCAAGTTGCTTTAGTGGTGGTATTTCTTTATAGATATAGTAACACTAAGGCACCCTTGTACTATACCCTACTACTGCCAGTGTTAACCAGAGTATCTATGTACTAGCCATTTTCCTTTAGTGATACTTATCACAGGTGATTCTTCAGCTCCAGCTAACCGACATCAATTCTCTCACAGAATGTCACAGCTCAACTGAAGGAAGCAATTCCCTACTTGAGGTTCTCTCTTCTAAGGTGACTCTGGTTTGTATTAAATAGATAACTGAGACTATAACAGCATAGAAGTGATGCCTATTAATTTATTTATTTTATAACATAATCATACTGTATATACCTTTTTGACTTGAAACTTGCTTTGTAGACTTGGCTGATATCAAAGTTATAGTGACCCTTCTGCATCAGTCTCCTCAGGGTTTCCATTACAGCCATTCATGATACTAGATAATAACCTCAATTACAAACACATTTTGGAAAAAAAATAAGTACCATAAACAAATGAAAGGGCCTATACACATAAAAGGCATCCATGTATTTTCTTGGGACTATCAGAAGCTGGTTTAGCTCATAGTGTCTCAGTCTCACCAACACAACTGCCTAAACATGAACTGAACAAAGATAGCATCAACAGACATGTTAATATTGATAGAGAGAGCCAACTAGGCCTTAATTGTGTACAAAGAACTAAAGGCAATTAAGGAATGCTGAGAGCTAGAGGCAGGGGAGAGCAAGAATAATTAATTTATCCAATATCAAATGGTCATATATAAAAACATACATATAAGTTGCGTTATAAAGACTGAGGAGGTTGCACTTATATATTTAGGAAGGAGTATACATGCATATATGTACATGTGTAATTGTGTGTATGTGTATACTACAATTAATTAAAAAACTGTGATGAATTTGAAATAGAGTAGGGAGGTGTACAAAGGAGGATTTGGAGGGAGGTAAAGGAAGGGAGAAATAGTGAATGTATTTTTATTATAATATCAAACTTGGGAGAAAGTTTTTAAAAAAGGCATCATAACTACTACAAAATTATTAAATGATAAAATTTTCAGATATATATTCTAAAAATTAGTATGCCAGATGTGTCAGAGAAAACAGAATATCACTTAACCCCATGGACAACTTTAACAAAATACATTGGGTTACCTGCATGCATACACATATATCCAGACCCATGCCCCCCCCCACATACACACAATGTCTCTCACAGAGTCTTGTCCACACTCAGAGAGAGAAACAGAAAGACACACACAGAAAGAGGGGGAGAAAGCAAGAGAGAGAGAGTCAGAGAGAGAAAGGGAGAGAGAAAGAAGGGAGATTTGTTGAGGAAAAAATTCTTCAGAAGAGGAAAGAGATATGAAACTAAAAGGGGCATTATGACTGTGTGTTCATGTGTGAGAGAAAGAGTGCTTGAGCATGTACACATATTCACTCATGTGTATGTGTCATGTGTGTCTGTATTTGTGAAAAAAAATTCTTAAAAACTAAACTTTAAAAAGAAAAACTTGATTAGTGGAGCACTAAAAGAAATGTAAAGATCAATTCTATTATACATTTTCTAGATTCTAGTTCTATGTATAGCCAGATTTATCATATGTTATTGAACAATAGGCATGAAGTGTATACATTTTTAATTATATATATTTAATTATATTTAAATGATAGGTCAATAAAATTTATATTTCTACGATATCTCTGATGGAGATTTTGATTCAAATTCTCAGGAGTTTACGTATCTAAGTTTTTCTCAAATAGTCACCTTTCTACCCTCACAAGAAGTTATTGAAAGCAGTACATTATTCTCCATTTTCTTTTATTTAAATATCAATTCATAGTTCGCCAAACTAAGGCTAAATAACCAATACACATACACATACATGTACTTTACTTAACAAATGTCATTCTCTGAAATAAAACTAAAACTGAATTTATTCCACACAGTTTAAGTTTTGTATGCATTGCTTCATTATTTATGATGACATGAATAATGGCATTATAGAAAAATATACAAGTAAAATACAAATTTAGTAAGAAAATTTTGACTTGTTATATTGCTCCGGAAGGATAGAAATGTACAAAATGTTATAGGTAAAGATAGATCATCAGTGATGGGTAAGATGTATTTTTAGTCTTAACTTGAAGAGATTTGATCATTACCATATCTCCCATGGTCAGTGATACCAATATTGAAATGGGTAGCAGAATAAGAAAGAAAGAGACATATGACAAAGGCAGCTCATGTGTTTAATTGAGAACTTAATTCAATCTCAGACACTTGCAACTCAGCAGTGTTCCCTCTAGACTGAACATCTGAAGGACATGATTATCTAATTAGCGAATGATGCCCCAGGTTTTCAGCATGACATTAACAGGAACTGTTGAATATCTATGATTGAAAATAATCTCAAGTGTGTCAGAATGATTGCTGAGTCAAACTGTGTGGTAGCTGTCACCAAGTTACCACACATTGTGGATTAGTTTATACTTTGTCTCTAATCAAATTATCTACATGGGGAATAGGCACATATATAAGATTAATATTACTATGAAGAGAATTTTGCTACTCAAAATCAAATGCAACTATTTATGATAATAACATGAAATATTAGGCCTGTTTTTTTAAATGATTGATATGTCAGAATGAATAAACTGATTTCAAATGAAACTAATTTAAAAAACCATGTCTTTTCATGGTTTAAGAATTTCTAATATATACAAGTATCTTAGCAAATTTACCTCCTGCCCTCTCCTCTCCAACTCCTCCAATATCCTACGACAATTTCTCTTTCTTTACAATGTATACCTATTTTTAACCCACTGAGTTCACATTTAAACCAATAGCTAAGGAGATATTGACACATAATAGCTACTAGTGTTTAGAACTCCTTTTCCTGAGAGATTTTACCTTTGACATATTGTCCATGCTCCAAAAGATGGCCTTACACCTACTAATCATCTTATCTGAATTTTTTTTTCAGAAAAAAACATGGCCTTAAGAAAAGAGCTTTTCTATTATTTGTTTCCAACATTACTTCACAACATAAAATCAAAATTGCAATGTGTATTTGTATCGAAAGAAACTAATATTTTCAGAAACATGTTTGGGTTTATTCTTTGAGTGCTTGAATCACTCAGCAGAAATACAAAAGTATGTATCATATGCATGCTGTGTTCTTGTATGACAATAGAATCAATGAGTATACATTTAAGACTATGACAACTTTCTCTGACATGAACTTGTTTCTTAAAATGTATTAATGTCTAATGCATCTACTATAGTTTTTTTTTTTATTTTGACTTGCCAGAAATTAGAAACTCCTTAGTAGTGAGTCTCACCTGAAGAATTATTCTGATTGCTTTGATTGATATGAAAGGACCAAATCCACTGTGTGTAGCACATGCTGGATTGAAAGCATATAGCAAAGGATGTCAGAAGGAAGACCATCTAATATTGTCTTTATGTTCCCTTGGCCTCTCCTCTTAACCTGGAATTGATTTTCCCTGATGTTGCTCCTGTTGCTGTTAGTGGTGATGATAATGATGAATATTCATTTACTGCTAGCAGAACTCCTGTTTTCAAGCTATCATTATGGACCAGGGACCATAATGGTCCTCTAGAAACCTTCTGGGCTCCCATCACCAGATTGGGACTATTGAGGCACTCTGACTTACAGACTGATTATTGTTGGGTCTAGGTCTTCTGTGGAATATAGGTATGTCTTCAAAGACCAAGTAAATGGTAGTGTCTCCGTTTCTCAGGTGTCATTTAGTTGCTGTTTCTATTTTTAATTGACATAATGAATTCTCAGAAACACACACATACACTCACACAAATAATAAACACATATTCACCCCTTGGTGATGTTCCTCTAGAAAACCCTGACTAAAACAAATAGTGGTATCAGGAATGGAATATTGCTGTGACAGACCTTTGTGTTTTCAGGGGGGTTGGAGTAACATTTGAACTTTGGGCTGAAAAACCAGTTGAGTGCTCAGAGCTCAGAGGGCTGTTTATGGAACTTAAAATACAAAGGATGTTAAGAGTAGGGGAGACAAAAACCTGCCTAATTTTTGAAGTTTCAGAGGGAAGCAAATATTATGTAAGAGTGTCTTTTGTTATATTCTGAATTAAGAATTTGTGTTTTTGATCAGTTGGAGCAGGAGATTAACCTGTGGCTAACAAAAGACCAGTAGCACTTAAGTAAAAACTTTAATTTGCTAGGACAATCGAAATTGGATACTATCATCTGCTATTGAAGCAGATGCAGCCCAGTTGCACAGGTGAACCTAGGATTTTCAAAATGTCAATAGAGACAATCTATCAAGAAAGCAGTATGTATGGAGTGAATCCAAACTGAGCCTTTGAAAGAAACTGTGTTCTGCAGGAAGTAGATCCAGAGAAGTAGGAGGACTCAAGTCACATGAAGCCCAGCAGATCATGAATCTCAAATTCTGACAAAGGGCTATTCACTGTTTCTATTTGTTTTTGCTTTGATTTGATTGTGAAAGTATCCTGGTCTTTCTTCTAAGAATAAGAACATATTTATCTTGTTTCTCTGTAATTTTATAAAAGCTCATAGTTTTGGGATTTTGGATATTTTTGAGAAACTGTGAACTTTTAATGGTATGCTGGATATTTTCAAGAAGACTTAAAGACTGGTACTTTTTTAAAATTTGGAATATTTTTGAGGCTAGGCGGTGGTGGCGCACGCCTTTAATCCCAGCACTCAGGAGGCAGAGGCAGGTGGATCTCTCTGAGTTTGAGGCCAGCCTGGTCTCCAAAGCGAGTTCCAGGAAAGGTGCAAAGCTACACAGAGAAACCCTGTCTCGAAAAACCAAAAATAATAATAATAATAAAATAAAATAAATAAAGTTTGGAATATTTTCTCATGTGATATTGACATTAGTATGAAGTTTTGAGGGATAAGCAAGAATGGAAACATAATTGACAGAGTTGTATTGGCATTTCAAATTTACAAGGGGCCAATTTTGCTTTCTCTTCTTTCAAGTCACATAAACCTACACATATTTGAGACGAGAGAATCTTTTTTGAAAAAAATACCTCAACAAGATTAACATGTAGGCAAGTCTGTGGAAGCATTTTCTTGATTAATGATTGACACACAAGGGCTCAGGCCCTGGTAGCAGTGCCCTCTCTGAGCAGGTTGTCCTGGAGTATAAAAGAGAGTTAATTGAGTAGGCCAGGAAGAGCAAGCCAATTAGCAATAGCCCTTTTTGTTTTGGCTTCAAGTCCTGCTTCCATTTCAGCCTTGAGTTCCTGCCTCGGTTTCAGTGGACTGCATGCTATAAGATGGAATAAAACCTTTCCTCCTATAGTTGATTTGTTCACAGTGTTTTATCACAGCAATGTAAAACCTGACTAAGACATACCAGCATTTTGAGTTTTACATGCTCTATTTCATGACAATTTTAGTTAAATACCTACATAAATAAACATGAATGTATATCATGATAGAATAATATTTTCAATATAATATTCATTTGTCAGAGGAAAGTATGGATTATATAAACTTGTACTTTTGAAAATATACATATCCTGATCTCAACTGTAGTTGATTTAAGACCCTGGACTTCACATGAGTGGAATATTGACAATGGGCTAGAACATAATTATAGGCTTCCATTTTCCTCTAATTCTACTTACCCAAATAGATAAACATTATCTTACAACTTAAGATTGGGCATCAATTAATACTCATTTTCAACAGATTTCTATGTGTATAGTATCAAAAGTCACAGATCTAACCATTTTAATTATAAAATACATATTAGAAATATTATTTCTTAAACTCATTTCAAAGTTCAATGAGTGTACCTTACCTGTATAATTGTTTTTTAACTTTCTTACAACCTTAGATATATATTATTCATTCCATGTCACCAGTGGGAAATAATGAGCACTTGAGAAGTTAAATAACTTGATAAAATTCCCACTGGAATTTTCAGCACAGGTAGGGGTTCCTTACCTGTTTTGCATGAGTCTTTCCTGCATTTGGGGGATTAACTATTCTGTTCATACACACCATTCAATTACACAACTAAATGGCACATCTGGTTCAGTATTAACATTTGATCATGAAATAAAAAATTTTTTTTAGAAATATGTAATAGCAATTAAATGACAAGGAAAATCAAAGGACGAACCACAGTGACTTACTGTGTGTTTTAACAAGCAGAGTTCAGCTACTGTGAAAAAATACAAAGATTCCAGAACTGGATATGTAAATGAAAAGTCCAGGTATTGTCTATTATTGGAAGAATCTGTGACCATTTTTTATATTTTGCTTAGTTTAACTGGAGTCAGAAGAGGTAAGATGAATTTTTTTCCTCTTAATATTTGGACTATATCAGATTGATAGTCTATGAAGAAAATAAAAATTGTCAATGAGCCTTGATATTAAACTCTCTGAATTTGTACTATTTTTTGTTTTCACTTTGGTTCATTTCCCTTTGGAAAGTTTTGCCTCATCAGTGATTACTGTGAGTCAGGTTCAGAGTACAAGGGGATAGGACAGTCCCAAATGTTTTTTCAATAATAAAGTTGAAACATGTTTTTTTTTAATTGTTGATTTTAGTTACCAGTGTAATTTCTTAGGATAAAAGTAATCTAGGGATAATAATTAAATAACAGGACTAATATGAGAATATAGATCAGTGGTAGATGTGTGATAAACATAAATTTTAATTATAATTTTCCTACTTGACAAAGCATACTTCATGAATTCCATATGGTCTTCAATTATCTGTATTCAGACTTGGTGGTGGTGCCACATAAAATTCAGTGATTGAATCTACAAGGCTGAGTTGAATCCCCAGGGGAGTCCTTGCCCTGGAGGAGATGGGAATGGGAGGTGGGCTAGGGGTACAGGGCGGGCTGGAGGAGGGAGGACAGGGAAATCCATGGCTGATATATAAAATTAAATTAAATTATAAAATAAATTTTGATGCTAGATGTGGAACAAGGATAACTGGACTGCTACTCACATCACCAGTGAGGCTACCTGGAAAACAGGACCCCAAAAAAGACACGGAGAAATGGATGAGATCTACATGAGCAGACTGGACATGAGTGGGAGCAATGAAGGGCAAGGGTCGAGGGAAAGAGAGCGGGAGATCCTAGCTGGATCAAGAAAAGAGAGGGAGAACAAGGAATAGGAGACCATGGTAAATGAAGACAACATGAGAAAAGGAAGAAACAAAGAGCTAAAGAGGCCCACAGAAATCCACAAAGATACCCCCACAAAAGACTGCTGGTAATGGTCGAGAGACAGCCGGGACTGACCTACTCTGGTAATGAGATGGCCAAACACCGTAATAGTTGAGCCAGAAACCCCATCCAAGGACTGAGGAATCTGGATGCAGACATCCACGGCTAGGCTCCGGGTGGAGCACCAGGAGTCTAATTAGCGAGAAAGAGGAGGGTTTATATGAGCAAGAATTGTTGAAGCCAAGGTTGGATAATGCACAGGGATAAATAACCAAATGAATGGAAACACATGAACTATGAACCAAAGACTGAGGGGCCCCCAACTGGATCAGGCCCTCTGAATAGGTGAGACAGTTGATTGGCTTGATCTGTTTGGGAGGCATCTAGGCAGTGATACCCGGTCCTGGGCTCTTTGCATGAGTTAGCTGTTTGAAACCTGGGACTTATGCAGGGACGCTTGGCTCAGTCTGGGAGGAGGGGACTGGACCTGCCTGGACTGAGTCTATCAGGTCGATCCCAGTCCTCGGGAGAGACCTTGATCTGGAGGAGGTGGGAATGGAGGTTGAGCTGGGGGAAGGGGAGGGGGCCAGGAAGGGAGAGAACAAGGGAATCTGTGGCTATTATGTAGAACTGAATAGTATTGTAAAATAAAAAAAAAAATAGAAAAAAAAAGAAAGGGAACACATAAAAAATAAAATAAATTTAAAAAATCAGTGTTACTTTTATAGACATTTGTAAATGCCATCAAAATCTGTACCATCAAGAAGTTTCAGATTAGGTAAGTAAAACAAAAGACACTATAGAATGTAAAATATCAAAATACAATGTGTTTCAGATAAGCAAGAGTAATGAGATGGCATGGGGAAAGCACAAATATAAATATAAATCATGGATATTATAAAACAACAACTATCAATCCCAAACATGCACTAATCTCTTGATTATTGGAGGAAGGGTAATTTGATTAAACTTCAACAGACAGGTGATTTTAGAGGATTAATAATAAGGCTTCTCTTGATTAATGTTGTTTGCCAAACTTATAATGACATGTTTGGGGGCTGATTAATATTTGTGTTTGGGGAAGGTAGAGAAAAGAAAGCAAGAGTTAGTGAATGGAAAACAGGGCAAGTTACTATCAATGCTAATGAGATGCTGGCTAATTGTTGAAGAACCCCTCTCTATTATGGCATAACTACTTTGTATTCCTTAAGCACTCACCAGATAAAGAGTTTACCAAATATAAGCATGCAAAATGATATGTAATCAATGCACAAGAAAAGGTAAATTAAAACAATTTGAATTTTCATGTTTATACATCATATACATTCATTCAGTAGTCTCCAAATAGTTACTCCTATTAAATTCCCTATTGTAGTTCACCTTTCATATGATAATACAGTTATAAATATCATGTACAATATTAAATTACCCTAGAATTTGAAACAAAAATGTCAGATAATTAACTCAAACAAGCAAAGGAGTCACTATTGTAGTAAGCAAATACTGATAATACTAAACTCATGCCATAGACTGTTTGATAAGGCAGAAGCAGAGGCAGAGGCACAAGTAAGAAAAAAATGGTCTCAGCCTCCCTGTTGAAGAATGTTACTGGGGAAGATGATGATGACAAGGATAAAACAGGCAAGCAAACCCATTACATGATTACAAGTTGTGAGAAGCACATCACAGAAAATGTATCAAAAATGGTCTGACTAAGAAGGTAGCATTAATACTAGAACCAAAAGGATATTATAGAGACTTCAATGTATAGGAAATGGTAAAAAAAATAAATAAATAAAGGAAGAAAGAAAGAAAAAATTAGGGAAGAAATATGCAATAGTTCTGAGGCTCTAAATTGTTATGGACTTCAGAAAATTTCCAGAAATTCTCAGCAGACAAATAGGTGAGTTTATTCCACATAATCAAGTAATCAAGATAGATAATCAAAGACTAACTTTTACAAGAATTTTTAACCAAACCCTTGAGTTAATTCCAAGTATAACCTACAAATGTACAAAATTTAAGCAGAGAGAGTCTTGTCCAGGTTTATATTAAGAAATAAGTCTGGTTGATCGAATATAAGTTCACTAACAGAAGTAATAAAAATAAAGAATGAACGTGCTAAGAAATTTTTGTTTTATTCCAGGGAATGAAGCACCTTCTGGTCCTAAGACTATGGCAATGAAAAGTGGAAATTATTGTGCAGTTGACATTATATTTTGTGTTAAAATGTTCACACAGTCCTGATGAGATGTATGTGTATAATGAGAGAAAAAGTCTTGTATTTTCCTACTTTGATCATGAAGGTAGCAATGATATAATCTATTAAAATGTTGAAAACATTAAAAGAAACTGGTATGTCTTTCATTCTGCATCACAATTGTTTACTTAATGAACTGAATCTTGAACTGTGGATAAGATAATGGATCAAATGCTTCCTCCATATTATCTGGTGACTGAGAGGTATCAGGACAAAAAAAAAAAAAAAAAAAAAAAAAAGGACAAATCCTAAAACAATACATTTGTATCCATAAAAACTCAAATAATTAATTAAATGATCATCATGAAATTATTCATAAACTCTGAGATTTGAAGAGGTCAATCAAAAATACCCAAAGTAGAAGTAAGCAATGTGTACAATCTTACACAACATTACTATTTTAATTATTATTTTAATTTTTAACCATGTGTACACATATCAGTCTGTCTAGGTATGTGTACCTATGTTTATGTGCATTGAGGCTAGAGGGTTTGAAACACCCTAGAACTTTAGTTTCAGGTTGTTGTAAGAGAGCTAAAGTGGGTGCGTGGAGCAAAATTTGGGTCTCTTAACCCCTAAGCCATCTCTTCAGCCCCTAAACAGAGATAATTTACTCAATGAAATTTTAGCAGAAAATGTATCAAGGCTAAGAAAAGAAATGGACACACAAGATAAAAATTATTTAGAAACTCCAGTAGAAACAACCAGACAATTCCAAGACATATTAGTCAATATGTTAACAATACAAGAATCAATAATGAAAGTTGTAAAACTATACGCCAGAGTGTAGCTGGAATTTTCTTTGGGTTACCAACTAGCTCCCACAAAAACAGGCACAGAGACTTATTATTAATTATGAATGCTTGGCCTTAGTTTAGGCTTGTTCCACTAGCTCTCTTTAACTTATTTTTTTTAATTTAATTTTATTTTATTTTACAATACTATTCAGTTCTACATATCAGCCATGGATTTCCTTGTTCTCCCCCTCCCTACCCCCCATTCTTACCTCCTCCAGGGCAAAGCCTCTCCCAAGGGCTGAGGTCAACCTGGTAGACTCAGTCCAGGCAGGTCCAGTCTCCTCCTCCCAGGCTGAGCCAAGCAACCCTGCATAAGCCTGAGGTTTCAAACAGCCAACTCATGCAATGAGCACAGGACCTGGTCCCACTGTCTGGATGCCTCCCAAACAGATCAAGCCAATCAACTGTCTCACCCATTCAGAGGGCCTGATCTAGTTGGGGGCCCCTAGGCCTTTTGTTCATAGTTCATGTGTTTGGCTATTTGTCCCTGTGCTTTATCCTACCTTGGTCTCAACAATTCTTGCTCATATAAACCCTCTGCTTTCTTGCTAATTGGACTCCCGGAGCTCCATGGGGTGTAGCCATGGAGGACACTAGATGTGGAACAAGGATGACTGGACTGCTACTCACATCACCAGGGAGGCTACCTGGAAAACAGGACCCCAAGAAAGACACTGGGATCACCCAATGACGGAGAAATGGATGAGATCTACATGAACAGCCTGGACATGAGTGAGGGTAATAAAGGTTGAGGACAAAGGGAAAGAGAGCTTGGTGGAGCTGGAGATCCCAGATGGATAATAAAAATAAAAAAAAAAGGGGAGAACAAGGAATAGGAGACCATGGTAAATGAAGACCACATGAGAATAGGAAGAAGCGAAGTGCTAGAGAGGGCCACAGAAATTCACAAAGATACCCCCACAATAGACTGCTGGCAATGGTTGAGAGACAGCCCGAACTGACCTATTCTGGTGATGGGATGGCCAAACACCCTAATTGTCATGCCAGAAATCTCTTTAACTTAATTTGAACCTGTATCTCCTCATCAACATTTTGCCACATGGCTTGTTACATTTCTTTTATTCTGTATGTCCTACTTTCCTGGTTCCTCGATGTCTGGCTGGCTGGTCCCTGGTTCTCCCTGATCTCTCTTTTTCTTTCTCCCCCAAGTCTAAATTCCTCCTCCTAAATACTTTTCCTGCCAAAAAGTCAGAAATATACCTTGGCCCTCATTATTGATATTCAGGTTTTTATTAGACCAATCAGGTGCCTTATGTAGACCATGTGAATTGTAACACATCTTTATATAGTTAATCAAATGTAACACATCTTTGCATAATCAAACAAATATTCTTCAACATTTCCCCTTTTTGTCTAAATATAAAGAAAGGTTTTGACTTTAACATAGTAATACTATATACAATAAGAGCAATTATCAAATAAGAATTGTATTTACAATATCCAGTCCATTTTATTTGGCAAATTCAAAGAAAATATTCCATTATCTATCCTATCTCGGTGAGTCCAAAGTTGTGTACCCAATTCACACCTAATTTCTAACCTAACTTATTACCAAATCCAAAATATCTTTTTAGGCCTTAAAACATTTTCTTAGATAAGCAACTTAAGCTTTTATGTTTCTCAGCCTTACAAATATTACATCTCTAATGTAAGTTTCTTTTCTGAAATTGGTAACAAGGAAAACTATAACTATTTCATCTTCAACTCCATCAAGACCTGAGGTTATACTATTACCTGAGTAAACAGAAAGTGCATAGCAAGCAAAACCATAGAAATGACAAAGACATCTGGCTACCTGGACAGTCATCCTAGGTTCCTCTGTAATGTTAGGACATCCATCTTCAGCCTGGAAGCCTAGGATACTTGACAGACTTTTATTTGAAGCAGGAATTTTGAAGACACCTTGTCATGGCAGAGTTCAGCAGTCTTTTTCCTTTGTGTCCTGCTTGTCCAGTTTGTATAGTATACTGTCAGCAGTTGGGGCAAGGACAGTTTCTTTCCCAAATGGTTAGCTATGGCATAATAAAAGCAAACTTCATATGGAACTATTTCAGTGTCCATCATTCTTTCATGAAGCAGGTTGATGCTGCCTAGGGCAGATGTGTCTCACTGTCATGAAAAGCCTTAGGTCATTAAACATCTTACATGCCATATTCTATAGGTCTCTGAAGCATTTGAAGATCACTTATCTATCTAAAATATATCTGTTTAACTTCAAAAACATATCTAACACAACTACAAGTTTTATTGTTATAGATGACTAGCTACTAACCTGCTTGTAAATATCCTAAAAAGTTTATAAAAATAGCTTTCAAGTAGTAGAATTTTATATTACATTTTAAGTGACCTTCATAGGTACAATACCTTAAACAAGAGTAGAAATATATATATATATATATATATATATATTACATAACAAAAACAACCTTAAATTTTTATCAATATATTAAAGTTCATAACAATGTAAAATATTTGAGATGAATAGTTGTCTTTTAATCTTATATTCCTATATCCACACTAAATGATAACAAACATCTGTAACCCACCAAATGACCCAAAACTACCCAACCACCTATTGGGAATGTGAGTGTTATGTTCTCTAGTCTGCTTACTCTTGGCTGGGGGTGATGGCATCCCCAGGAGCCCCTGCAAAAAATCAAATAAGGGTCAAGTCCTGAGAAAAATAGCTATAACATTTGTTGTCCAATCTCTGTGTAATTGAAAAGTGTTGCTAGAGTTTTTCTGCCTTGCCCACAGTCAGGACAAATCCTTGTCACCCGCCAGTCCCACAGCCGCTCAGACCCAACCAAGCAAACACAGAGACTTATATTGCATACAAACTGTATGGCCGTGGCAGGCTTCTTGCTAACTTTTCTTATTTCTTTAAGTAACCCATTCTTGCTAACTTTTCTTATATCTTTAAGTAACCCATTCTTGCTAACTTTTCTTATATCTTTAAGGAACCCATTTCTAGAAATCTATATCTTGCCACGTGGCTCATGGCTTACCAGCATCTTCACATGTTGCTGGTCATGGCGGCGGCTGCAGCCTCTCTGGTCATGGCGGCGGCTGCAGCGTCTCTGGTCATGGCGGCGGCTGCAGCCAGTCCTTCTGCCTTCCTGTCCTTTTATTTCTCCTCTCTGTTAGTCCCGCCTATCCTTCCTGCCTAGCCACAGCCGATCAGGTTTTATTTATTGATCAATCAGAACAACTTGACATACAGACCATCCCCCAGCACAGCCAAGTGCAGACCATCTCAAACACCTGCACTCAGGCCCATGGTCCTAATCATCCTCTATACGGACCTGCTGGGTAACGCCACAAAGAACCCAAGAAGGGCTCCCACAGGACATACAGATCATCCCACAGCAGAAAAGTGCAAGGCTTATCTGAAGTTCTGGCTAGAATAATAGTCTATGAGACTGGACCATTTCAGCTAGCAGCTCTGACATTCTGAATGCAGAACTCTGAGGAACCTGCAACAAAGGCACTCTGAAAGGATAGATCACCTGGGACACCTATTTTAATTAGTATCTTGCTCTAAAAATGTACAAACTTTCAAAGGTAATATATATATCCTCATTAACACAAGTATGGATTTTGTGTTGTACACAAGTCAGTCAAAGAATTTTTTGTTTTATTTTTGGGAAGGTAAAAGACATATGCCAATCTTGTAAGTTTGGAACATATAACCAAATCTCTATCCATGCCATATGAAAGGTTGACATGTGAAAATGAGTCATAAAAGTTCCCTAAACAACAGGATTTATCATGTCTCATCCAGTCTCAGAGCTGGTGCCATGTCAAGAGATCGGAATATACATCACATATCCTGTAGTTTTCTTAGGTTTATGTTTACAAACAATAATCAAATTTTTCAGGGGGGCTCTTCTAGTCAAATCTGGTCTCTATTAACTTTGAGGAAATCTAGAACATTTCATTTCCTCTGGAAACAAAGCATACATTCTCACCCAGTGCAATGCATTTTTGAATTTCATTTTAAAATTAATACATCCCTAAAGTATTTAGGCTGGTTTAGTTCACCAGTTCCTTTTATAATCCCATATCTCTCAGCAGCTACCACCCACTCATCAGCATTAAAAAAATTCAAAGTCAACAAAACTCCAGACAGGACCTAGACTCCTTGTATATTTCCCAACTGTACATGGCTTATTCTTTTTAAATTAAAATTGTTTATTTTCCTATGACTGTCTATATCCATTTTCTTTTCTTTCATAGGCATCTACACACACTGTAACCTGTTTAAATTTATTTTTTGGTATGGACTTGTTTTACTGTGCACCTGTAGCAATCTCTGACAGTGAGCCAAACCTCAAACTGCTAAGCAGCAGCTAGACCCTCTGCTGTGTGGCACTGCAGATTGGTTCTGCCCCTCCTCAGTCTGTGAGAGTCAAGCCTTAAGCTCGAAGGCCTAGTCAAGAGCTACATTTAGCCAGGATCTGTGTTTATCCGACCCAGTTCTAGAAGTTGGTACCTGCACTATGGCAAGCATTTTTACTTAGCTTGCTATTTCTACTTAGTGTGACAGCTGCTCAAGTCGCTCTGCTACAGAGCAGCAACTATTAAAGCACTTTTTATTCTTTAGCTTTCTCAGGCCCTATGTGGATATTTAGGTCCCATGTTGTGCGCCATTTATTATTGGCATTTTCTTTGGGCCTCCTACCTGCTCTTAAATAAAGACACGGGCACTTAGTATTAATTATGAATGTTCAGTCTGAGCTTAGGTTTGCCATATTAGCTTTTTTAAAAAAATTCAATTTAACCTGTTTCTATACATCTGTGTTTTGTCTTGGGACTTTTTACCTTTCTTTCATTCTGTATGTACTGCTTCTTTTCTTCTTCTGTGTCTGTCTGGCTGGCCCCTGCCATCTCCCTGGAGTCTCTTCTTCTTTCTTCCTCCAAGCCTAAATCTCTCTGCTACTTACTATCCCTGCCTGGAAGTCATCTATACCACTTCCTTTGCTATTGGCCATTCAGCATTTTATTAGACCAAGCAGGTGCCTTAGGTAGGTAAAGTAAAATGCAACACATCTTTATATAATTAAATAAAATACAATACATATTTGCATAGTTAAAAAATATTCTGCAATACCAAAGCACTGACAAAGAAATATATACCAAAACAATACGAGATCTTTATAATCAATCCTCAAAGCTAGTTAGAAGGAGGAAAGATGCAATCCTAGTTGTCATATTTAGATAGACATCTGATAAAGTAGAGTACTATTATAGTCCTTTCAGGCAAAGAAGGACATATTAATATAAGAACAATTTATCCAAGAAATTCCTTTTTAAATAATTTTATACAAGATATTATTTTCATGTTTTCCCTTCACTCAACTCCTAGATCCCCCCAAACTCCACAACCACCCAACTTTATTTTCTGCTGTCTGTCTGTCTATCTGTCATTATCTATTATCTATTATCTATTATCTATCTATCTATCTATCTATCTATCTATCTATCTATCATCTATCTCTCCCTCAAAACCAAAAACCAGAAACAAAAAAAAAAAAAGCAAGAAACAAAAACTCACAAAATTACAAAATACAAATCTAAACAAACAGGCAAATTATCAATAAGACAAAAATATCAAAACCAAACCAACTGAAACAAAAAGTAATCAAAATGTAACTGAACCAAGTATTTGGCTTCAAATTTTATTTTAGAAAACTAGAAGGTGATAAATTTATATGATCTGAAGAGAAACTAGAGTATAAACAAGGAAAGAGAGACCATGATAAATGAAGACCCCATGGGAATAGGAAGAAGCAAAGTGCTAGAGAGGTCCCCAGAAATCCACAAAAATACCTCCACAATAGACTACTGGCACTGGTCAAGAGAAAGCCCAAACTGACCTACACTGGTGATCAGAAGGCCAAACACCCTAACTGTTGTAGTAGAACTCTCATCCAATGACTGATGGAAGTGGATGCAGAGGTCTATGGCCAGGCCCCAGGTGGAGCTCCAGGAGTCCAATCAGTGAGAAAGAGGAGGGATTGTATGAGCGAGAGGTATTGCGACCATGATTGGAAAAAGCACAAGGACAAATAGCCAAACGAATAGAAACACATGAACTATGAACCAATAGCTGAGGAGCCTCCAACTGGATCAGGCCATCTGGATAAGTGAGATAGTTGATTGGCTTAAACTGTTTGGCAGGCACCCAGGCAGTGGGACCTGGACCTGTCGTTAGTGCATGAGCTGGCTTTTTGGAGCCTGGGGCCTTTGCAGGGACTCTTTGCTCAGCCTGGTTGAAGGAAGGAGGGGACTGGCCCTGCCTGGACTGAATCTACCAGGCTGAGCTGAATCCACAGGGGGTTCCTTGCCCTGGAGATGGGGATGGGGGGTGGGTTGGGGGAAGGGTGGGGGGGCAGGAGGAGGGAGGACAGGGGAATCCATGGCTGATATGTAAAATTAAATTAAATTATAAAATAAAAAAAAACCCTAAAAGGCATTAAAAGTAATACATATCTTTATTAAATATTTATAAATGATTTCAATTCCTTGCTTTCATATTTAGGCAGGTTTTCTAAACTAGAAATAAACACAAAAATTCAATAACTGTATCACCATTGTATGTAACAGTTCATTTCAAATTACTCTATCCAACAGATAAGGATGCACATAATTATCAGCCATCTTGTGGAATTTAATATAAAATTTATCACATTTTAGCCACAAAGTAAGGATTAACAAATTGGAAAGACATGGAACTGCATTTTATGTTTTACCAGTTAATAGTGAAGTAAGGTTAGAAATCAACATCCATATATTTACAGAAGCTCCTCTAATTGTTAGAGAATGAACAATTCATTTTTAGTGAACAATGTGTAGTTTGAAAATTCAAGGTGTAAATTGAAAACTGTTACTCTCAATTGAGAGTAATAGCTCAAATTTAGAACCTCTGAGATAGTGATGATTTTCCACAATGTAAGTTTATACCTTCAAGTGCTTACATAAAATCACATATGGACAGATAACAAAAAACAATTTAAATAAAGTACCTTGAAGTTGTAGAAAATAAAAGCAAACCAAATTATAATTTAGAAGATGGAAAGACGTATTAAAGAATAAATTAATAGATTGATAATTAAAAAAACATGAAGATTAAAAATATTTCATTTTAAAAAAGCAATATTAATATACTCTAGCTAAATTAACCCAAGAAAATTAATAAAATTAAAACAAGAATTACAAAAGAATACAGTGAAACCCATAGCACATTTGGGGAAAGTTTAAAAACATATTTCAAGAATATGGAAAATATATAAATTCCTAAACTATTATTCACTATCAAAATTAAATACAGAAGATAAATATAGATGAAAGAGATAACAAGCAACAAAATTGAAACAATATTTTAAATTCTCTTATAAAAGTCCAGAAACAATCAGATTCACTGATGAATTATGCCAAACATTTAAAAACTCATGCCAACACATTTAACACTATTCACAATAAAGAAAGGGATATGGTACTACACACTCATTGTGAAAACCCAGCATTAATTTCACACCAAAGTCAGATGTAGACCAAACTCACACACAAAAAAAACTATTGCTCAATTTCCCCAGAGAACAAAGATACAAAATATATCAAGCAATATTGAAATCTAAATTGAAGAATGATTAATATCATGCAACAAAACCATATTGATTTCATCCCAGGGATGGATGCACGGCTGGTTACACAAATGTGAGTCAATAAATGTAAAGTGTAACCAGCCTACCAGAAATCCTGATTCCTGTCCCAATGGAAGTCAGTGAGCAGAGGCATGAATCTTTAAAGTTTTACTTTATTCACAAAGCTGGCAGTACAAGAAGACAGTGGGTTAACATTCTAGAAATATTTTCCTTATACCTCATATCCAGGTAGCAGATTATATATGTCAAAGAGGAGTTCAAAGACAGGTAGTCATTCTTGGGCTCATGTTTCCTGCACTGGTCTGGTGTGTAGCCACATTTCTAAGACATCTGACGTGTGTGTGTGTGTGTGTGTGTGTGTGTGTGTGTGTGTGTGTGTGTGTGTTTAGCCCTTGAATTATCTCATTTTGTGGATAGTTATGCTAAGACACTTCTAGAAATGTTGAATGTTGTAACTTTTCACTTACTTCAAACTTGTGCTTCCCTGGGAATATCTGAGTTGAGGAAAAGTTACCATGAAACAAATAACATTAAATAATTCATATGTGCCAACTATTAAAAACATGCATATACAAAGTACTTTAACAAATATCTTTATAATAAATAATATCAAAGTATCCCTGGTGTTGTCTCTTGTCTATTACTTGTCTATTGCTTTGTATCCATAAGTGGATACAAAGATAGAAACATATGGTCATTTCAGTATATAGTGGAAGTGACTTGAAATTGGGAAGAACTTTCATAATAAAAGCCCTGAGGAAATGTGGAACTGATATTACTTACATTTCAACATAGTAAAGCCTATATAAAACAAAATTCTAGCCAATATTTTAATAAAGGGGAAAATTGATAACATATTCCCCCAAATCAAGAAAGATATGAGATACTTGCTATCTCTACTTCTATTTAAGGTGAGTCTTACAAAAATATGGTGTATTACATTGACAGACTTTCATATGTTGAACCACCCTTGTATCCCTGGGATGAAGCCTAGTTGATCATGGTGGATAATTGTTTTGATGTGTTCTTGGAGTTTTTTGACAGTATTTTATTGAGTATTTTTGCATCAATATTCATGAGGGAGATTGGTCTGTAGTTCTCTTTCTTTGATGCGTCTTGATTGGCTTAGGAATCAGGGTAACTGTAGCCTCATAGAAGGAGTTTGGTAACATTCCTTCTGTTTCTATTGTGTAGAACAATTTAAAGAGTATTGGTATTATCTCTTCTTTGAAGATCTGGTAGAATTCTGCGCTGAAACCATCTGGTCCTGGGCATTTATTTATTTATTTATTTATTTATTTATTTATTTATTGGTTGGGAGACTTTTAATGACTGTTTCTATTTCCTTAGGGGTTATTGGTCTATTTAAATGTTTTAACTGGTCTTGATTTAACTTAGGTATGTGGTACCTATCCAGAAAATTATCCATTTCTTTTAGATTTTCAAGTTTTGTGGAGCAGAGGTTTTTGAAGTATGACCTGATGATTCTCTGGATTTCCTCAACGTTAATTGTTATGTCTCCCTTTTCATTTCTGATTTTGCTAATTTGGATGCTCTCTCTCTCTGCTTTTTGGTTAGTTTGGTTAAGGGCTTGTCTATCTTGTTGATTTTCTCAAAGAACCAACTCTTTGTTTTATTGATTCTTTGTATTATTCTCTTCGTTTCTATTTAATTGATTTCAGCTCTCAATTTGAATATTTCCTGGTGTCTATTCCTCCTGGGTAACTTTGCTTCTTCTCATTCTAGAGCTTTCAGGTGTGCTGTTAAGTCACTAGTGTGAGATTTCTCCAACATCTTTATGTGGGTATTTAGTGCTATGAATTTTCCTCTTAGTACTGCTTTCATAACATCCCATAAGTTTAGGTATGTGGTATATTCATTTTCATTGATCTCTAGGAAGTCGTTAACTTCTTTCTTTATTTCTTCCATGACCCATTGATGATTCAGTTGAGCATTATTAAGTTTCCATGAGATTGTAGGCTTTCTGTAATTTTTGTTTTTGTTGCTACACTAATAAGATGAATAAAAGATATTTAAAGATGGAGTACAATAAGAGGTTAAGTTCTCAAGATAACATACTAAAAAGTCCTAAAAGATTGTGTTAGAAAACTTTCATCTGATACTTTCTTCATGAATGTAGTGAGATAAAAAGAAAGTTAATGTGTAAAAATAATGAACCTTTTTAAAGATCTAGTAGTATTCTTTTTACCCTAGGTTCCTGGGCTATTGAGTCTCTGTTCCTTATCACTCAAGCAGTGTTGAGCATGGGTTCAATCTTCTGGAGTTGGTCTTAAGTCAAATCAGAAATTGGTTGATTACTCCCACAAGCTTTGTGCCACCATTGCTCTGTTATATTTTAGAGGCAAAACAGCATTGTAGATCAAAGATTTCATGCTAGTTTGATGTTTATGCTCTTCTTTTGGGTAGACAATTGTCAAAAGCCAATAGAATTTAGGGGTGAAGGTTAATGTGAGCATAAGCTCCACTTATTTAGGTAGGTGTTTTCAGCAAAGGAGCCTTGATGTCCGTTTGGGGAGAGCAACCTATTGTCTTGGCAGACTTTTACAAAGTACTCTTTTCCCTTCTCACTTTACGTAGTTCTATAACCAATATAAGCTCCTGTTTATGGTAAAGATGGATCTATCCATCCCTTATTTAATATTGCATTTTTTACCAATTGGATCATACTGCATGTTATCCCTGATTCTATATGCTTGGTGTCTATTACTCTCAATAGTTGGCACTATGTGTACGCCTGTGACTTTTTTCCTATTTTGTGGATGCATATCTTACTCTCCTTTCCAAGACTGTGATACATGGTTAATGTTTCAAGTGTTGTTTTCTTATATGTCCCTAACTGTCTCTATTGAGTCAGAAAAGTATGCAGAATTAGGATTTATAGTTAGAATTCCAGATAAGAAGTTTGAGAAGCATTGGGCCCCTGCTGAATCTTGGGGGAAATATTCAAGAAAAAAAGAGAATTTTCAGGGGAAATTGTACCTGTTGCATGTGTGACTGACAAAGTAAAACGAAAAACCTCCCAAAGACTCAACAATATAATGAGAGAGAACGGAGCCTCCAAGCTGCATAAATTTTGTAAAGCCCTGCTCCATGGTCTACTGGTCCTTGTCAAGTGAGAATTTGTTTCCACAGGTGTCTTGTGTAGCTAGAGTTTTCTTGCCTTGCCCACAGTCAGGATAAATTTCTCTGAGTCTATGGATTGTAGCTTAGTTATCCTTTACTTAAGGGCTAATATCCACATACAGAAAATACATACCTTATTTATCTCTCTGGATATGGGTTTCCTCACTCAGGATGATTTTTTTCTAGTTCCACCCATTTGCCTGCAAATTTTGTGAAAGTAGTGATAAGATGACTCCTAATGACATCCTGCTATTCTCATAAATCAGTGCCTTGCCCAGACATCAGAAAAAGTTACTCCTGTAGCAGATGGAAATAAATATATAGACCCACAGCCCTCAGCTAGGCATTATGGAGATATAGAGACAGTGATCTTGCAACACTCTGCTCTACATCACATCCCTCCCTAAGAGCTCAGGGAACCCCAAGGAAGAGAGGGAGAAGAAATGTGAGAGCCAGGGGTGACAGAGGATACCAGGAAAACAAGGTCCTCTAAATAAATGAAGCAAAGCTTAATTTCACAGAGACTGAAGCATCAAGCACAGAGGCTGCATGGGTCTGCACCAGGTCCCTTCCATGTATATTAGAGCTTTCAGTTTAGTGTTTTCATGGGCCTCCTGCATATGTGAATGAGTGGGTCACTGATTTTTGCCTTCTCTTGGTTTCTTTTCCTTCTGTTGGTTGACCTTATTTAAATTGCATGTAATGGTTTTTGTTTTATCTTACTATATTTTATTTGTTATGTTTTGTTGTTGTCTCTTAGAAGCCTGTTCTTTCTTAATGACAGACAGAAAGTGATTGGATCAAGATGGGTGTGGAGGTAAGGAGGAACTGAGAGGAGTAGAGGGAGGGGAAATGGTAATCAGGATATATTGTTTTGAGAAAATAACCTTTTTTTCAATAACAGGGAAAAATAATGTAAGAAAAGAAAAGAAAATCCCATCACCACTATTACTAAGTATTCAAAAAATACCTAGGAAACCATCTATGGTAGGAGAGCAAATACCCCCTCAACACAAAATTTAACATGTTGGAGAAAGAAGATAGTTGAAATTATAGATGTATCATCATCATGTGTTATCTTGTATGAGCTAATATTGGAAACTAATATTTTGAAAATGGCTATATTGATGAACTAATCTACAGATTCAACATAATCCCTATCAAAATCTTTAAACTTTCTAATAAAGCTTCACAGAATTAACCGTTCTGTATGAAAAACTCCATATACCTAGATTAACCCTAATCAGAAAATCAGCATTGAATTTGTAGATTGCTTTTGGTATGATGGGCATTTTTAGTATATTAAACTTTCCATTCCATTAGAATGACAGATTTTTCCATATTCTGATATTTTCTTCAATTTCTTTCTTTGCTGTCTTAAAGTTTTCATCACACAAATCTTTCACTTGCTTGGTTAGATTTACTCCAAGATATTTTATATTATTTGAGGCTATGGTGAAAGTTGTTGTTTCCTTAATTTCTTTCTCAGTCCTTTTGTCATTTACATATAGGAAAGCTACTGAGTTTTGTGAGTTAATTTTATAATTTGCTATATTGATGAAAGAGTTTATGAGACATAGGAGTTTTACAGTTGAATATATATGTATATATCCATATGTATATATATCCATATATATTCATATCATAACATTATAATATCATCTGCATATAAAGATATCAGACTTTTTTCTTTTCAAGCTTGTATCCTCTTGATTTTCAGTTGTCCTAATGCTCTAACTAAGACTTCATATACTATATTGAATATGTACAGATACAGTGAACAACCTCGTTTTGTTCCTTATTTTAATTGAATTTCTTTTAATTCCTCTCCATTTAAGTTGATGTTGGGTATGGCTTGATGTAAACATCCTTTATTATATTTAGGTATGGCCCTTGAATCTTTAATCTCTCCAGGACCTTAATCATGAAGGGGTGTTAGATTTTTGTATAAGAAACTTTTTTCCATCTACTGATATTATCAGTTAAGTTTTGTCCTTCAGTTTGTTTATATGGTTGATTACATTTATCAATTTATGTATGTTGAAACATCCTTGAATCTCTGGAATGATGTCTACTTGATCACGGTTGGCAAGTATTTTATTGAGAATTTTTGCATGAAAGATCATAGGGAATATTGGTATATGCTTCTATTTCTCTCTCTTTATTGTGTCTTTATGTGGTTTCGGTATTAGGGTAACTGCAGCCTCATAAAAAGAATTGGACGATGCTTATTTTGTTTCTATTTTGTGGAATTATTTGAGGAGTATTGGCTTTAGCTCTTCTTTGAAATTATAATAGAATTTTGCACTAAAACAATCTGTCTCTGGGTTTTTGTTAGTTGTGAGACTTTTAATTATAGTTTCTATTTTGCTAGGGGTTATAGGTATGTTTAGCTCATTTCATCTTGATTTAACTATAGTAAGTGAAAGCATTAAGAAATTCTTTTTCTCCTCCTCCTCCTCCTCCTCCTCCTCCTCCTCCTCCTCCTCCTCCTCCTCCTCCTCCTTTTTCTTCTTGATTTTCCAATTTGTTGAAGTACGGGCTATTAAGGCATAACCTTAAGATTCTCTGGATTTCTTCACACTCTGTTGTTATGTCTACCTCTCATTTCTAATTTTGTTAATTTGCATATTCTCTTTCTACCATCTAGTTAATTTGATAGAGTTTATGAATCTTATTTTCTCAAAAAACAAACTTGAGATTGAACAAGGTTTGTGATAAAAGCTCACTATGTCCCAGTATTATATATAGTGTTCACTTGTCCTTATTTACTTACCATTTACCACACTCATAAAAAGAAGTGGCTCCCCTTTTCCTAATAACCATCAGTAGCACTTCAACTAGAGATTGGGGCTCATGTGTCCCTCCCTCATCCATATTGGAATGTTGACTGGCTTAATTTAATACAGGTCTGTGCAAGCTGCTATGAGTTCACGAGTATCATATTTCTTTTAGCTCCAGAGGACACAGTTTGTCTCAATTCTCACTGATGTCTGGTTCTTAAATGTTTTCCATTTCCTCTTCTGTTATATTTTGAATTTTGGATGGAAGGACTATAACATGGCTGTTCCATTCATGGATCAATATTCCAATGATAATTTTTCTCTGTACTTTGATCTGTGTGATCCCCTGTATTAACTTCTATACATTGAACAATGAATCTACACTGATGAGTGTCAAGAGGGTTTTATTAATTTATGGGTATAGAAATATACATGTAGATGTATTTGACCTCAAGAATATATGAGCTCTCAGCTACCAGATTGATATCTGGCATGAGTTTTTTCTGTGTATCAGGGTTTAATTCTTACTTGAAAGTGGTTAGGTACCTTTATAATATTCATGTACTATTGCACAAAATAGCCCATCTTACCACGCCAGTTTAGCTCACACTATTCAAATTTGGCAAGTCTGCTGATGTATTTTCTCTTCCAGGAGCCCATGTAGTACCTTCCAGCACTATGAGAGCCAGCCAGGAAAGCAGATAAGAAGCTTCTCTGTCAAATTGATTTCTCCAAGACATGTGATGAAAGCATACAGTTTCTTCATCAATAAGATTACCATCAAGGTTTGGTGGGCATACAGGAGCAATGGGACCCCCTTAGCACACAATTCAAAAGGAGGTAACTCAGATATGTCATTGGACATTCTATTTGGCAACCTATGACTTCTGGGAGAAGTATGTAGATTAACCTCATGTAGAGTAGCTCCAGTTTAAATGTGTTTCTTGCTTTTCCTATCTCCTCTCTTTCTTCTACTTTCTTTTTTTAAAAATGGGTGAACACATTAAGCATCTAAATGTTGGTGTTCATTGAATTGAATGAAAAGCACCCATAAAAAGATGCATTATACATCAAATTATTACTCCAACAATAAAACCAAGTAAAAAACTTGTATCTGTATATATGGGTTTAACCTTAGCAAAAAGGTTTAATCTGAAAAATTCACAGTTTCAAAAAAAATCCTTTCCAAACTCTAGTCTCTCTCTCTCTCTCTCTCTCTCTCTCTCTCTCTCTCTCTCTCTCTCTCTCTCTCTCTCTCTCCCAGATCCTATATGGAGTTTGCTTTAATTGTGTCAAGGTTAGCCACTGGGCAAGGAAACTACTCTTACATTTGACTACTGACAATGTTCTGTGCAGACTGGACATGCAGGATCCACAGGAAAGTAACTGGTAAACATGGCAAGACAGTTCTTCAAAATTCTTGTGTCACAGAAGAGTCTGCCAGATGTTCTGCAGGACCCAGAGGAAAGGGACTAAAGAACTTTGCAAATACAACACAGGGCAGTTCTTCAAATTTCCTGCTTCACTGAAAAGTCTGCTGGATACTCTAGGCTTGTGAGGCTGAAGATGGATGCCCAAGTTTTGGAGAGGACCATTGAGTGACCAGGCAGCCAAATATCTTTGCTGTTAGATAATATTACATCCTTCTGGGTCTTTGATAGAGTTAGGGACTAAATAGTTATAGTTGTAGATTTCCTTATTTATTATGAAAAGTAAATTAGGTGCAAAATGTTGAATTCACTAAAATAGGATAGGTTATGCATTATTTTCTCAGAATATGCTAACTACAAAGGACAGGATATTGTAAATGTAATTCTTAATTGATAACTGTTTTCATTGTGTATAGTTTTACTATATTAAAGTTAAAACCTTTCATTTTACTTAGACAAAATGGTGGAAATGCTGTAGAATAGCATTTTAAGATGTGTTATATTTCTTTATGCTGTGAACATTGTTTAATGATGCAAAGGTATATTGCATTCTTTTATGTTGCATTTGTTTAACTCTGTGAAGCTGTGTTACTTTGCCTGCCTAAAACACCTGATGGTCTAATAAAGAACTGTATGGCCAATAGCCAGGCAGGAGAAAGGATAGGTGGGGCTGTCAGGCAGAGAGAATAAATAGAAGGAGAAATCTGGGAAAAAGAAGAGCAAAGACCAAAGAGAAGAGTAAAAAGTGCAAAAACAACCAACAACATAATCCAAATTCACATTTGAATATATTAATTTTATAATAAAAATTGCTGATCAAAAACATAGGGAAGTTAGATTTTACTAAAAAACTCAATTAAAATTATGTTAAATATTCTAGGGAAAGCATTTTATTTTCCAAATTCTTTTCTTGATTCAAACCATATATAGCTACTTTGTGAGGATATTTAAAGCAAATCTTATAAGATGATGTATATATGTGTTCATCCATATATATGATAGCTATGTATGATTTTATAAATTATGTATGCATATATATACATTTGTATATGAGTGCAAGTGCACAC
Organism: Peromyscus leucopus; assembly: GCF_004664715.2. Lineage (NCBI taxonomy): Eukaryota > Metazoa > Chordata > Mammalia > Rodentia > Cricetidae > Peromyscus > Peromyscus leucopus. The sequence goes on along the minus strand of NC_051071.1, from coordinate 65,893,707 downwards.
TGTTAACTTACATTATATTACTTTGTAGAAAATTGTTTATTATTTGCACCATGTGTGCAAAGTCACGTTTGGACTTTAGTAGGGAAAAGTAACTGTTTCATTTTCTATTTTTTTCTCTCTTCAAATTTTAAAGTGTCAAATTTGAAAAGTGAAAGAATGTAAACACTTATCTGGCACCTTCACATGTGACCTGATATAAAACCATTTCAACCTAATTGCAGTCACAGCCTATCTCCTAAAATGGGTCCCATGGATCACTTCCACTGCTGATTATTCCCTGGGTTGCAGCACACAAAAATCACTAAATTTTTGTTCTCTAGAAAATAGATGTCTACTGCAATCCCAAAAAGGGTTAGAAAACAAATAGCTGGCTACTCAGCTGTCACCCTGGCTTCTATGTTCTTCTCTAAGAGAATAATTTTCTATTATTTGGCAATGTTTCTTGCTCCCTAGCAATAAAATTTTCCATGAGTTTATGCCCTTTCCTGAAGAAGTTAAGATTTGTTTTGAAGGGAGTTATATAAGTAGTGAATGTGACAGAACTTCAAAAAGAAGCATTAGTCCTTTCTGTATGTCTGTTATGTATCTATTTTTAAAATTGTTTCTTAGAAAACACCACACAGCATAGATAATGTCCATAGTATCTACCCCTAGCAGATTTTGTATTTTATATTTTCAAACTTCGTTTATTTTAATGAGTAGCAAAATACGTCAAAAGCTTCTCTAACCCTAGTGCAATTTCTACTCATTTTCTGCATGTATACTTTGACTATGAGTTGATTATTAAAGTTTTTTTAAAAACTGAGTTGATTATTCAAACCTTTAATATTTACATCGAGTATACATTAATATACTGAAGTCCATAAAGCTGTTAAATATAGGAGCATTTCAGCATCATTAAAAGTATTTTTCCTTTCACCTTCTTCATTTTATTTGGGCATTGTTATGGAATATTATCTTAATTGAAATGAAATCTATTTTGCACATTGAATACAATTTGAAATAATTTATATAATTGTGGAAAATATTTACCTATAATTTATTTAATTTTTTATTTTAATTGCCATGATTTTAATAAATGTTTTATATCTTATAATTTTGACAAAATGTTTATTTTTAAAGATTTTGATTAAAATTTAAGTATAACATTTTCTCCTTTCTCTTTTCTCTCTCCAGTCTTTTCCAAGCCATCTCCCACAACTCCATCCATGACCCCTTCCACTCTCAATTTGATAGCCTCTTTTTCTTTGATTAATATCATGGTATATACATATATATGTTTGTGTGTATGTACATATATGGGTCAGTTTTTGTATATATTGTTTCAATGCTGACCACTTTGTTATGGGTAAAAAAAAAAAAAAAAAAAAAAAAACTATGGAGCTTAACCCTGGGAGAGGCCTAATGCTCCCTTTTCCTGCAGCTATTAGTTTTCTATAGTTCTTTGTCTAGGGTGGGACGCTGCAAGTTTATATCATTTGCTTCATCAATATTCCCCAAACCTCATCCATGACCTATGACAAATCTGTATACTCTGCCTTCTCTCTTTCTACATAGGCAAACGTTGAGGTAAACTGTTTATAGACAAATATTATAGTAACTATTTATGATGCATTGATGCTATTCTGTCACTTGATTTGATTCAATTTAAGTTATGATATTAATAAAAAAAATCTAGTTACTCATAAATTTGTCCAAGTGAAAAAAGTCAGACGTTTATTACAAAATAAGGCTAAGGTTTTGCCAAAGAGAAACATAGCAACTGTGTGTGCGTTTGTGTGTGTATAGAAAATGAAAGAATGGAGAGACACAGAGAGTTACTTACAGACACACACACACACACACACACACACACACACACACACACACACACACACAGAGAGAGAGAGAGAGAGAGAGAGAGAGAGAGAGAGAGAGAGAGAGAGAGAATTTGAACTTTAATATATATTCTATGTATATAACCACAATTCATCTATATTTTCTTACTAACTGAACTAAAATACACCTTTTTACCTCTTCTTTCTATAAACAATTTTAAGTGATTGCAAACAGAACTCATTGTTCTCCTGTCCTTAAATACTCCATATGAAGCTAGAGACTCACCTACTCTATTCTGTACTCATTCAAATGCTTTCCACCCACCAGCACTTTCTTTCCAATCAACTTAGCAGAAATGTATTTTGTTCTTTTTTATTTTTTTTTTATTTCTCAGCACAACATTTGATCAGAATAAAATTCTCTGTCATTTCTCTTGCCAATAATATTAATGCAGGCATTTCTACTGTATTCTACAATAACTCTAGAAACATATTGTTTAGAACAGCAACATTTTTGTTAGATTAGTAGTTTTTCTCTGGAAATGGAACACACTGTAGCATTTGGCTTTGGCACAAGGCAAATACAACAGAGAGCTCTAATCACATTTCTCTCCATGAACTTCAATCTCCACTGATTACACACACAAAGAGCATAATACTCAACATTCTGACAAATGTGTAATATGTAAAGCCTTCGTATATCAAAGCTATGCAGAATTACTTAGATGAATTCACATTCTGCTCTAGTAAACAGCAATTCCCAAATCCCATAAACAGGGATTTACATGTACAACAGAACAATAGAAAAGCATTGTCAACACACTGATCTCATAGCGCTGCAAATTGTGTGAAATCTAAGGCTGTCATTTAGCATGTTTTTCATATGATTATATTTTTTCTAGAGAACAGTTTTCATATATTGAAAAGTCTGTGTACTGTATGAAGATTTTTCTGTTAGGATGAAGTCCCTTATCCTTGCTTATTTTAACTTAAAAGAATTTGAATCAGTATAAAACATTAACTTCAGGCATACTACACTCAAAATGTAGCATAGTTTTCACCTGAAGACAGAAATTTAGTAATGTCCTAATCATTTTCACTGAAAGCAATGTTTACACTATAAACTGTGGGTTAAATAGTAGGTGGAGAACAAACAGCAGGATCAGATGAACTTCTGAAAATAAATGAAGTCTATTTAAATGCAAATATTGTCATTATTAAAGAAAGGGACAGGAAATATTTTAATCTCCAGCATATTAAAGTGATTTACTTCGAGGTAGGTTATTCTGTAGCACACCTATGAAATTTTTCTTCATGTGTTGGCATCTGATTATTGGATATAATTTTATTATATTAGTTTATATTATATTTATATTAGGTATTATTAGTTTACCTAAACCACGAATGTTGTCTTTATTCCTTGTCAATGTATTTGACAATAATTTCTAAAATAAAACACTTTTTTCTTTTTTTTTGGTTTTTCAAGACAGAGTTTCTCCGCGTTGTTTTGGTGCCTGTCCTGGTTCTCGCTCTATAGACCAGCTGGCCTTGAACTCACAGAGATCAGCCTGCCTCTACCACCCGAGTAATGGAATTAAAGGTGTGCACACTTTTAAACTGCTGGGTTTCATGCTAAAGAAGAAACAATATTTAAAGATTTAATTTACTCAGCAAGAGAAAAGATAAATAACAGTTTTAATATAATGTAGTGTGGAGGAGAATTGCAAAAGCCCACATACAAGTTTCTTTAGGGAATACACACAAATAGTGAAAATTAGAATGATAATTGATCATAAATAATGACCTATTTGGTTAGTATGCATTATACTCTCTGATCCTTATATCTCTATCAATTTATGTATCTATCATCTATCTGATTAAACTGTTTGCATACTATATTTCAGACAGTGTGGGGAACTTTAGTTTATAAGCACACAAGAAGTTGGGAGTGATCACTTTTAACTGTATATATAATAATGGAAATTTAAGAAAGATGCAATTGTTTTAGCCATTGGAGAGTTTTATGGTGCTATGATATTTTTGGTAACATTACAAATTTTACCAATTTAAAATCAAGTTCATCTTGGTCTCTTGATCTATGTTTTGTAAAGACTATTCTCTTAGCCATGTTTTTTTTCCCTTAAAGTGCTTTCCTGCGATGTCTCACTAATATTAATTCAATGTCCTATGCTCACTTCCTATATTGGGTTTTCGTGGATGCACAGGTACAATTTCTCTAATGTCTTGACTTTATTAAATGGATACTTTTATTATATATTCAGCTGTATTTTAGGTTGTAAGACTTTTGTCTTATGAAAAAAAAACAATAAAATCAGTAACAAAGAAAGTCATATGTGTTTGAAGTTAGGTAATGACAGTGAAAACTACAGCTATCATCTGAAATCTAGTATTACAAAGTTAATTATTTCTATTTCTTTTATTTTTTGAAGATGTAAATTCTTGTCAAAAACTGTAATTTATCATGGGATAAGAACAGATTCATGGTGCCTGAAATAATCAGTTTCAATGTAGAAATCATTTCATTTTTTTTTAAATATATTACTAGGAGCACCAGGTAGATGGGTTGCAGAAAAGCCTGGTAATCTCTTCTGTATGACCTATATACTACATGATGACTTTAGCTTTTGTACTGTTGGTGACTAGTAATCTGTTACCATGATACATTCCAAATTTAGTCATTTATTGCAAAGATGTTAGGTGACACATAGAGATAGATCATAAATGGCAATTAAGTTGAATAAAAAATAGCCCCAGATAGTTTGGCTCTGTGATATACATTCCAATGTCGCACAGTTAGAAACTTCTGATTAGTCCAGCAATCATGCAGTGTCTTTAACATGGGTGTGGCTTCTATGGAAATTTAATTAATATTAGAATTTAAATCCAGGAAAATGTATTAAAATAGATTTTAAAATGGATTCAAAGATTTACAAAATATTGAAAGTATGCAAAATTTGAAACTGAGAGATAGTTGAATGTCTCATCACATGCCTTATCAGGAGTGTATAGTTTCTACAAAGTGTCCTTACCGGGTGGTATAGTTTCTGCAAAGAACTGAGCTGTCCTGTAAGCAAAGGGTCAGGCATTGTAACAATATATAAGTCATTTAGAGAAGCAGAAATGTCAGAAGGATTTTCCTGACAAGTGAACAGCATTTTGGTCCAGTATAAAGGTCAACATACATCTAGGCTCCTTCACTGAGCTGGTGATATGAAAGAGCCAGCAAATCAAAATGGATACTTTCCCCAATATTCTTTCAGTGCTTCAAACTAGTGCTGCTCATTTTGATTTCTTTCCTTGATATTTCAAACATCTGAAGTATGCCTTCTTGATCTCCTGTGTCTCTTAGTCTTTTTCCATTTGGCTTCTGGTAAATATCGCTTGCAGTTCTTTATAAGTCTTCCCTAGTGTCTCTTCTACTTTAGCACTTTATGTAATCCTTTTCTTAAGGGGTTCAGTTCACAACTACATTTTACAAACATACATGATGCTTGAATATAACAAAATATTTATGTTGTCCTAAATATACCTCTATTTGCAATCCCGGGGAATGGTATTCTATTGCATAACCATTAATTACCTTCTTTGATATAACCTTCTACTCACTGCTGAACTGTAAATTAGTATGCATTTATTTCCTGATAATCCCTTCAGTTGGTTCTGTCTATTTTCATCACTTAACTGTATCCCTGCAATCATTTCCTAACTGATACTCATTCAGATGATCATCTGTAGTCAGAAATCATGCAGTACCTTCTCAATGCACTGCACCTGGGGTAACATGTTAAATAACAAATCTGATAGGATGAAATCACATTGGGGAGAATTTTAACTCCCTTTAATAGTGCTATATCTTTGTTATGCAAATTGTGGCCAAATTGCCTCTCTTAAAATATTCCATCAATTGGAAAATGAGTTTTAATTTATGTAAATAAAGAAATGCAGCAATTACTCAAGTAAATAATTCTCTGTGAAGTATTTAAGCATCCAACTCTTGGAAGATAACACATGAAACTTTCACATGAACATTTGAGATCTTTACATCATAAATACCCACAAATGCTCCAACAGCTTTCATTTCTTATCCTGTAAATAAATGGGATATTTTCTTTGGGAAGAAAATGCATTGTAGTCACATCAATATCATTAATACTTAAAATGTCATTTACATTTGTAAGCAACCTGAATAATTAAAAAAATGCAAATTTAGCCTACTTAGGAGTAATAACTTTGTATGTAAGTTTTATGAGCTAAATTTCATTATTTATTCATGGTATACCAACAATTAAAGAAACAAAGTACAATAAAATAACTGTAAAACTCAGTACATAAACAAGTGTTCCCATGTCATTTCACACAAAGTGGGATAGTTATTTTCTTGTCTACTAGGAGAAGTAAATCCATCTGGGAAAAGTACATAGCTTTGAAACAAAAGAAATTATTTTCAAATGAAATAAATATTTAGAGTTCTTTTCTTAATTGACTGATAATTCACTCTCAACTTCCCTAGTGGCCATGTTATAAACAAAATAAAATATCATATTACAGAAAGTGATCACGTAGATTAAGGTAAATTTTTGCTTATTCTAACTAAATGCAGAAGATAAATAAGGAATATTCGCTATCATCTACATTTTTTTAAAGAGACTGGAGTTTATTCTTACTAAGATTTTGCTTAGTTCGCAGGACTCATGTGATCACAGAAACTGAAAGTGTCTGTGCTAGGTTCTCTACATATATGTTGTGGTTGTTTAGTGGGGGTGTTTGTGGGACTCTTAACAATGGGAGCGAGTGTGTCTATGATTCTTTTGCCTTCCCTTGGACCCTTTTCCTCTTACTGGGGTACCTCATCTGGCCTGGATATAGGGTTTGTGGCTCTTCTTGTGTCTTGTTATGCCATGCTCAGTTGATATCCCTCAGAGGCTATCAACTACCCAGAGATATCCCTACCCTTTTTTGAAGTGAGATGAAAGAGCAGGGGATCTGAGGAAGAGGTGAGGTGGGGAGGGAACTGGGAAGAGTAGAGTGAGGAGGGAAAGCTGCAATGGGGATATAGTGTATGAGAGAACAATGAATAAAAAGATAAAAAAAATTCCTGTGGTAAAATTGAAAGTGAATTTGTCTTCGATCTGCAACAGAAGTGCCTCATTATAGTACAATTTAAATATTTACATTTAATTTTTGCATTGCTTCCTAGAATTTTGGCTTAGTTAGAGACACTCTGACATTCTCATTTTTCTAAGGATGTTTTAAACACTTCTCACCATCAAAATTATGGTGTTATTATCACTGCATAAATGAGATTTGTTTTTCTTTATTCTTTTATTTTTATTTGTTTTCTAATTTGTTTCCTTGTGCCTTCCATCATCTTGCTATAAAAACTTAAAACCAAACCAAAACAACAACAAAAGAAAACACCTTAAACCACAACAATTACAAAACAACAACAACAACAAAAAACCTCTGTCTATACTTATACAACATGTGTTGAAAAGCAAATGTAGTCAGTTTTCCTGTGTCTTGCCTGGGCTGCCATCAGGACAAATCTCTCTCACCCACCAGTCCTAAGTAAACACACAGAGGCTCATATTAATTAAAACTACTCAGCCATTAGCTCAGGCCTACCACTGACTAGCTCTTACATTTTAACTCAGCCCATTTTTGTTAATCTATGTGTCCCATGTGTTCTGTGACTTTACCTATGTGCCACTACATGCTGCTCCCTGGACAGCAGGCTGGTGTCTCCTGACTTAGCCTTCCTCTTCCCAGAATTCTCCCTGTTTGCTTATTCCACCTATACTTCCTGCCTGGCTACCAGCCAATCAGCATTTTATTTATCAACCAATCAGAGCAATACATTTTCATAGCATACAAAAAGACATTCCCCCATGACTTCCCCTTTACTTTCTAAACAAAAGGAAGGTTTTAACTTTAATCTAGTAAAATTACATAGATTGAGCAAGAATTATAGTTATTATATCTAGTCTATTTGTATTTTGTAAAATGAAAGAAAATATTTTATCTATTCTATATTTGTGAGTTTAAAGTTTCATATTTAATTTATCTTTTATCATAACCAAGGAAAATTATAACTTCTAGTCTTCAATAACATCAAAGACCTCAGAAGGATATAATATTGCCTAATTAAACAGGAAGTGCATTGTAAACAACTTTCAAATATCTAGAATGACAGAGACATCTGGCTACCTGGACAGTCACTCAAAGTTCTTTTGCAATGTTGGGGCATCCATCTTCAGTTCATAGGCCTAGAGTCTCTCAGTCACTTCTCTCTGTGTCCTGTAGAATGTCTGACTGTTTCTTCTGTGAAGCAGGATCCTGAAGGACCATATTGTCTTGCAAAGTTCAGTGGTCACCCTCCTATTGGTCTTGCATGTCCAGTTGATATAACATTGTGTCAAACAGTCCAGGCAAGAACAGTTTCTTGCCCAAATAGCTATTTTTGCCAAGAATAAGATAAACTCCATATAGACTGTCTTCAATGCCCATCTTTCTCTTTGAAGTAAATCAGTGCTGCCAGGATCAGATGTGTCTCACTGTTCAGAAAGTCTAAGTTTTTAAAACATTTTAAATTCCATGTTCTGTAGGTCTTTGAAGTGTTTGAAATTGCTTACCTAATTGAATTGTATCTATATATACCTAGAAAACTTAACTAACATGAATATAAATTTGACTATCATAGAAGACTAATTATTAATCTGTATTTGTTAATTATTCATTATAATCTAAATGAGTTACATGAATGTAATACCTTAGATATATAATATATATATATAGTATAACAAAATCAACTCCAAATTTGTATCAATAAACTAAAATCTATACCAATGTAAAACATTTTAAACAAGTTGCTCTTTAAAAATGGGTTCAACAATCCACCCTTTTATCCTATCATATCCATATCCTATATTTTCATAACATATCTCCCTTTTCTCTTTTAGAAAGATATTGACTATGATCAATAACAATTTTTAATCAACAACCTAAACAAAGACAAACATCCATAATCCATTTTTTGGAAATGTGGGCATAGTTTTCTAGGCTACTTCCTGCTGATAAAGAATGCTGCATTCTTATGGGGATCCTGAATAATATTTGAGATAGTGGTCAAGTCCTGGGAATATCAGCTATAACCTTTGTTGATAGGTACCATCTGTTAAGGTTCAGAAGGTCTGGCTTTATCAAATCTGATCCATCTTTACCGGGAACAAATTCATAGCCTCTTGCTTCCTATGAAAAAAACAAACAAACAACAACAACAACAACAAAACAGAGCCTCCTTGCCAAGGCAACATATACTTAGATTGAAATTTTGAAGATCGAATTATCTTTAAAATATATATATATATATATATATATATATATATATATATATATATATATTGGCTTAATTTAGCAGCCTTTACAATAAAATGTCTTTCTGCAGTTAAAAATATTAAAGACAACACAATCCAGATTTTCTGTGTAATATCTTTACCTGGCTTATTTTTTATACTCCTTTTACTGTCTCTTTAAAGATTTTATTTTTTAAAACTATTTCTTTATATAATTGTCTATATTCAAGCAAATTTGGTCACAATTAGATAAAATCAAAACACACCTCTTTAAGGTCATAATTAATATTTCATTTGTCTTTTTAATCTTTAATCTCTTTATATTTTAAAACTAGTCCATTCCTCCTCTTTATGTGCCAGCGTGTACAGGTGCCCTCAAAGGCCAGAAGAAAGCACTGGTGTAATGCGTCATTTTCTGACCTGCCAGAAGCTCCCAAATTATGACATGGAGACTTATTATTAATTATGAAAGTTCGGCCTATAGCTTAGGCTTGTTTCTTACTAGCTCTTATAACTTCATTAACCCATTTATAAGTTTTTTTAATTAATTGAAAATTTTATTAATCTAAGGTCTATCACATAGAAATACCTCTCTTCCATCTTACACCTCCTGTTTCCTCTCCATGTATCCTGTCTTCTCCTGCATGCCTAAATTCATTCTCTTCTTCCTTTTTCTCCCTGAAAATCCTACCTATACCTCTTGCCTAGCTATTGGCCTAGCTTTTTATTACACCAATCACAGCAATACACATTCACACAGTGTACAAATATTCCACAACCCACTGGGTTCACAACTGCTGGAGTTATAAGCAATTATAGGCCACAGAATTTGGGTGCTGGGAGCAAAATATCAGATCATCTGGGACAGTCATATGTATTTTCAATCACTAAGCCATTACTCCAGTCCTGATGACAACTGAAACTAATGTTTTGGATATTCTAGTGGCAAGAGATGACTACCAAGGAGAGAAGCAGCTGTGGAGCATTGTCATCCTGAACCCATGATAACGACTGTGTGTGCTGCTGAGAACAGAGCTGCAGAAACAAGGCCCTAAAGACAAGAGAAGATGGTATGTGTGTTCCAGTCATCTGACACTGAAAATCTTGTTGTTGGACTTTATTTTTTTTATTTGATTTAATTGTAATTGTCCTAGTTATTCCTTACTGAAATAAAGAAACTCCTTAACTTCCGTTAAGCTTAGAGAAACCCAAAGCTATGAGGCACTAAATATTTCTGAGAAACTTTACAATTTTAGAGATAATTTAATGAGGCTGAACTCTTTTTTTGTTCTTTTGATTGAAAATAAATTTTCATTTTTTAACATAATTTAATCCTGGTTACGCTTTCCCTTTACTCTCACTACATCTGGATCCACTTTCAGTATCTCATTAGAAAACAAACAGTTTAATATGGAATAATATTAACATAAAATAATGCAAAAACTATTACAACAGAATAGGGTAACAGAAAACCAATTCAATAGCATCTTTGGATGTCCCTTGTCACATAATGTCCTGTCAGTTTCTGTTTTGGTTTGTTTTATACTTCATTTATTTATTATTCTCTCTCTCTTTCTGTCTCTCTGTCTCTCTCTCTGTCTCACACATTCACACACACATACACACAGACCCACACACCATCCATGTCATTTGCATATTTATAATTGGTTTCTGTTTAGTGTTTTATGAGATTCCTGAGTGTACAAACAAGTGGATCTCATCTTCTACACCTGTTTCTTGAACCTTTCCTTGGGCTCTTTTCCTTCTGTTCATTTTGTCCTGTTCTGTTGTATTAGTTTTGTTTTATCATTTTAATTTATTTCATTTTATTGCAATACTGTCCCTTGAAAGACTGATATTTTTCTTGTCAGAGACAGATCTAAATTGGAGGGAAGGTCAGGAATAACTGAGCAGAGAAGAGGGAGGAGAAATCATAATCAGGATATATTATATGAAAAATTCTATCTTTAATAAAAGGATTTTTTTTAAAAAAGAGGAAATCTCTTTCTTAACTTTGTACTGTAGCCTAACTTGTTGACTCTTTAAACTCAGGAGATAAAAGTGTAAAAATCTTACTCAAATTTATAAGGTAGCTCTAATGACAAAAAGAGAGCACAAGCAATTATTCTATCTCATATTGATGCCAGATACAGCTCTCACCTTTCCAGTGACATTATTCTTATAGTTTCCCTCCAATCTCCTGCTACCTAAGTAAAATATACATCACATACATATTTCTTTGAAATGCTCTGTATATCTGTGCATTTCTCTCTGAGAATTTATTTCTCACTCATTAATTGATAGAGTGAGATGACACTCAAGTCTATAATGATTTCATTTAACTTTAAAATGTGCTTTTAGATAAATTTTGTATTAAACTCTTTGTAGCAAGTAACATTTTATTGTTTTATGTTATGAACAATCATTGAGTTTCTTAAGTTGTTTCTTTTTGTTAATGTTCGCATTAAATTAAAAACACAATATTGAGATAATTTACATGAATCCTTCATGAGATATCAACCATAGGATGCAGGAAACACAGCCATTATCTTTTGCATGGTAACTAGTGAAATAGAGAAAAAGTTATACAGAAAATATAATTGGATAGTTTCAGTCATGATGGAAAGAAAAATAAGATAATATCTTCTGTGGTATCATTATTTTCCTATTTTATTAAATTCATTAGCTACAATGTCTTACTGCTCCAACCTCTTAAAAAATAGAGAAAAATTATTAAAATAAGTCTATTGCAGCTTAATCCCATACCATGCCTCTAATAGATACAAATCTTCTAATAATGTCATTGACCTTGATAACTTGCAAAACTTAACAGAATTTGTTCATGCCAACTGAATTTTCATTCAGCTGTTACAGTTTGGGTTGTTTTCCTGTCTACTGACTTTTAATCATTGAGATTGTGTTTTGCACCCACTCCCTTTCCCTGGAAATGTTGACCCTTGGCTTCTGTGGTACTAGCCATCTGGAACTACCTGCCCTCTTCTTTTCACATCACTAGAGACCTAATTCATTGCATGCTAAAGTACAAAACTCCCACTTAGCTCAATAAGGCTTAGAGATGAGTTGTAGCTTGAATACTCATGATCTCCTGCCTAGTTTTGACACACAGCCAAACTGCTGCCATTCCAGTTAAAAAGATCTGTTTTCCACCTTAGCAATGAGCACAGAATCAGAAAGAAATACAGAATAAACTGTTCTCATTGGTCAAGTATTATTATATCAACCAATTGCAACACATTTATCTAGGAAAGATTTCAGAGGATTTTCTATTGAAGGACAAATGATGATGTTTCCACTGTAATATAAGATAAGATAGATTTACAATAATTTGAATTCTGAAATTTAAAATTATGTAAGTGAGTGGGTCCAAAGTTTATGGCATTATGATTCTCAATAATTGACGTTTGCATGTTACATTTAGACATAAGAGAAGGAGTCTTAAATAATATGAAGCACCATACATTTTTAACTGCATAGAAATTAACTTTGATAAAAAGATGGTTTTTTAATACTCCTTGGTAGTCTACGAACATAATACTCTGAATTGCCCAATTTCATCCATAATCAAGAATAATCAGTACAACAAGCCTGTAGAGAAAGGGGAAAGAGGTAATTTCAAAGTTTGTCTCTAAAATAATATTAGAAACTACTCAGTTTTATGATCAGTCAGCGCAACATAAATACGTTTCAATTGTTATGAATTATTATGAAGTAGTCTAATTGTACTAAATGGCCTCTATAATTTTCTGACTACCTTGATGTATTTCTCTCTTTCTCTTTCTATGTTGAGATTGTTTCAAGGATGTAAGGACTCAAGGGAATATTTTTCAAAGTAATTTTCTAAATCTACAGGGTCATGTGATACAGTCTCAGTGAAGTTTTATAGAGTAATTTGTAGCTAGATTTTTCCTGCCTTGCCCACATTCAGGACAAATCTTTGTCACCCACCAGTCCCACAGCCGCTCAGACCCAACCAAGTAAACATAGAGACTTATATTGCTTACAAACTGTATGGCCGTGGCAGGCTTCTTGCTAACTGTTCTTATAGTTTAAATTAATCCATTTCTATAAATCTATACATTGCCGTGTGGCTCGTGGCTTACCGGCATCTTCACATGCTGCTTGTCATGATGACGGCTGGCAGTGACTCTGTTTGCCTTCCTGTTCTTTCTTTTCTCCTCTCGGTTAGTCCTGCCTATACTCCCTGACTAGCCACTGGCTAATCAGTGTTTTATTTATTGACCAATCAGAGCAATAGATTTGATATACAGACCATCCCACAGCAGTAATTAATAGAGAAATAATTATTATTTTCATAATGATAAGTCAACTAATGCATATGAAGATCTTTCTACATTGTCTAGGAAAAGGTTTTGCCTATTCTCCCCTGGAGTTAAAGAGTATTTCCGATTCCTGGCTAAATTCATGTAACTCCTAAAAATAAAGTGTTTGAACTATAAATATTTCTAATAATACCATTGTTCTTTGCTGTCTGTTTGCATGGGAAATGCTTTATTTCTGTATGATAATCCTATATAATTTTTTTAAATTGCTGATTGAATTGCATAATTACTTCTATATTCCCATGCTTCTGTTATTGTTTGTATGCATGTGATTTTTGGCATGTCTTTACTATCACAAGGATTGGTGTTGTTCTTTAGGAAAAAGCATAATGTATGTCTTTTTTTTTTTTTTTTTTTTTTTTTGGAACAGAGTATCTGTCTGTAGCCTTGGCTGTTCTTGAATTCTCCATGTAGACAAGGCTCACCTCCAATTCACAAGGATCCTCCTGCCTCTGCCTTGTAATTCTTTAAATACAGGTGTCTGCCACCACATCAAGATCATAATGTATGCCTTATTTTAAGTATATCAAAAGTGCATTTGATTGTTTTACAGTTATAAATTGTTTACCACATAGAATATTTTTAGTTTAAATATAGATCAACATTTCTTTGAAAAATTCTCTGATCAAATATACAACAATTGTATTATGAAGAGAAGCTAACCACTTTTAATATTTATCAAATTATAATTCCATCATCCTTAAAAGAGATCCAAGGGATTATATTTAATTTCAGGTAAATAATAATATAAGTCTTTATGGATTCCTCAAGTATCTTTAGTATTATTTAATATTTCTTCCACCTTCTGTATTGAACCTGATCCCTCTACTCCAGGGAAATATCTCTCGCCTGCTTTTTCTCATTTCCCCCTTTAAATCACTTGTACCTCACTTATTTCCTTTCATATGACTGACACGATGATTTATTTTCCTATTTTTTTGTGGTTACTCCAGATTATATATTAACATCTGAAGATTTGGATCTAGAAATCACAGGTAACAGAGAAGATATAGTGTTTCTCTTTCTTAGTCTGGTTACCTCATTCAACATAATATTTTCTAGTTCCATCCATTTACATGCTACCATTGCTTTAATAGAGCAGCAACACTCCAAATAGCACTCTGAATACTTACATGCAAATAACTACATCTCTCATCACTCATTAAAGAACCTTAACCTTACAACAGATGGAAGCTATTACAGAGAGTCACAACTTGTCCAAATGCAGAGACTAAGTGAACACTGGCTGCTCAGACCATGCTCACACATCTACAACACAATCCCTGCACCCAAGGCTCAGGAAACAGTACATAAGAGGGGCCAGAAAGTGTGTAAGCATCAGAGGACCAGTGAATTTCCTGTGAGGTAGTTTCTCTGAGCAATGCCTGGAAAATATCACCCTTGATACATCAATACACGCCTGCCTAAATAACATACGGACTAGATGGAATAACACAGCACCAATAGGCATGCAAACATTGATGGGGGAAAACTTATGGAGCCATAGCCAAAGAAAACTGATAGGCAACTACGAAATACTGGGGGCAGGAGAAATAATCTTCTCCAGGAATTAATATCCTGTCTTAGAGTTTCTACTGTTGTAAAGAGACACCATGACTGTGGCAACTCTCATAAAGGAATACATTTAATTGGGGCAGGCTTATGGGTTCAGAGATATAGTCCACTATCATCATGGCAGGAAGCTTGCTGGTAACCAGGCAGACATTGTGCTGGAGAAGGTGTTGAGAGTGTGACATCTGAATCAACAGGCAGCAAAAAAAAGAGGGTGACACTGGGCCTGGCTTGAGCTTTTGAAACATCAAAGCCCATCCCAAGTGACACACTTCTGTAGCACAAATTCTAAATGGTCTTAATAATAAAAACCCAGAATCAGAAATCAGCACAAAAGCTGAAAGATCAGAGAAGCAGAGCAGCCAGCAACTAGAAAGTCTTCTTGCCTTCCAGGAGTCTTCAGACTGAAAGGGGGGCCGAGCTCCTGTCTGCACCCCACTTTATCACTTCCTTTTTTATGCAACACTGTTTACTGTGTGATCAAAGCCATGAGGCACAACAAAACCCACTATAAGGGCTTATTAGGGAAAGGAGAACAGAAAGGGGTGCTTAGGCTTATTGAAAGATTGTGCAGGAAGAGGGGAGAGGGATATGAGACCTGCTTTTATGATTCCCCCACACGTGTGTATATGCGCTTACATAGTTATGCCACACAGGCACATAGATTATGTGACCACACAGTGCACAGATTACATAGGATGTAAGGCCCCCTGTGGTCATAGGGTAGTGGCTAGAAATTATCTTACTCTTCACCTAGCCATATCATTCCTGTTCCCTCTTCCCAAGTGCTGGTATTGAAGGTGTGTGCATCTCAAGTACTAGGATCAAAGGCAAGAGATCCCAAGTGCTGGAATTAAAGGTGTGTGCCATCACTGCCTGGCTTCTAGTAGCTACCTCTGCACTCTGATCTCCAGGCAAACTTTATTTGTTAAAGCATAAACATTATATCACCACACACTTCCTCCAACAAGGCCACACATCCTAATAGCGCCACTCCATATGTGTCTATGCAGGCCATTTTCATTCAGACCATCACATATTCTAATTCACTAATTTACTATTACAAAGTGACAACTCTGAGAAACTATACAGACATGTAATACAGAGAAGATTGCAATATAAATATATATATATATATATATATATATATATATATACACAAACACACATATTTCAAGAAAATATATAACCAAATCAAAATTGGTTCATAGAACCAAATAGAAAGGTCTCAAAATATAAGACACACATGGCTGAAAAACAGTTAAAAAAACATTCAACATCTTTAGCCAATAGGATAATGCAAAAAAAAAATCAATAAAACAAATGACAGAACATTCTGGTAGCGATGTGCAGAAAAGCAAGAACATTGCTGGAAAGATGGAAACTGGTACAGCCACTGTGGAAATAAGTGTGAAGTTTCCTTAAAAATCTGGAAAATCATCTATCATAAGGTGCAGTCTTGGCCATATACCCAAAGGATGCTAAATATCTCTACAGAGAAACTTGCTCATCTCTGCTTGATGCTCTACTCAAACCAGTCAGAAATTAGGAAAAGCCTAGATGTCCATCAACTGGTGAATGGATAATAAAAATGTGGCACATTTATGCTATGGGATATTATTCAGTTGTTAGGAAAATGAAACTGGCAGGTAAATGGATGCTTTTAAAAAATATCATTTTGATTGAAGTAACCCACATCCCAAAAGACAAATATTGAATGCTTTCTGTTATACGTGGATATTAACTTTTAGATTTAGATAGCTGTGTTTTGATTCAAATATTCATGGAGATAGCTAATAATGAAACAGGGTGGTTTGGAGAGGCAGATAGTGTTATAAAGATGCAAAGGAGAATATAATGGAAGAATTCAATGTGAGGGAGATTGAAAAGATAAAGTAAAACAGAATAAATGGAGGGACAGTTAACACTAAATATCTTTTGAAAAAAGATATGGAAACTTACTATTTTTTTTTGAAGTTTGCTTTTGGTAAAGAATTCATTGTTCTAGAAAAGTAACTATAGCTAATCATATAACATTGTCACATAAGATAGATGATAGATTGATAGATGATTCATAGATACATAGAAACATAGATATTATTACTAAATAATTATAATACAATAAACAGAATGGAAACATTCTGCTTTTGGTTTTATATACCACATGGGATGTTTTTGAGAAAAACTGAACTTCAAAATCCATAAGTTATTGAATACTGTGTAGCTGAAGTTTTCCTATGTCCCAGCTGGCAGGCAGTCAGGACAAAATCTCTCTCACCTGCCACTCCTGCAGCTGCTCAGACCCAAGTAAACACATGGAAGCTTATATTAATTATAACTACATGACCATGACTTAAGCTTTTTGCTAGCTCTTATATCTTAAATTATCCCATAACTATTAATCTATGTATTGCCACATGTTCCGTGGTGGCTTTACCTGCATCCTATTATCTGTTGCTCTTTGGGTGGCTGCCTGGAATTTCTTCCTCCCTCCCCTCCCCTTCCTCCCTCCCACCCCCTCCCTACATCCCCCCTCCTGCTTCTTCCTGTCTCTCTTTTTAAATTTCACACCTGCCTCTAAGCTACCTTGCCATAGGCCAAATGGCTTTATTAATCAACCAATCAGAGCAACACAAATTCACAGCACACAGAAAGACATTCCCCTCATGAGTATTGCTTACAGAAAAGCCCTATTTGGTGTTTTTCTTTCATATCCATAGCTTAGAAAGCTATTTGTAGTTTATTTTATTACAAATAGAAGAATTTCATTTACATACATTTGTTTTTATTTTACTATATTTCCTGTTTCCCATATTTCATACCAGTTTTCACTACCATATTTTTAAAAGAATATGTTGACTTTAAAGGTAAATCTAAAATTTATTGAAAATTTCCTTCAGAGTGGTGGTTTGAATGAGAATAGCCTCAATAGGTTCACATATTTGGATACTTGCTACCCATTTGGTAGAACTCTTTGGGAAAGATTGGGATATATGACCTTGTTAGAGAAGGTCTACCACTGGGGGTGGTCTTTGAGCCCATGTTATTCTCAGTTAGATCTTTGCATCGTTATTGTAGATCAGATGTAAGACCTCAGCTACTATTCCAGCACCATGCTGCCAGACTGCTACCATGTTCACAGCCATGATATCCATGATTCTAACCCTCTGAAACCATAAGCCTAGTAAACTCTTTATTATATAAACTTGCCTCAATCATGTTATCTCTTGACAGTGATAGAAAAACAACCAAGACATTCACAATCTAGAAGATACTGAAGAGGTCCTAGCTACTAGAAAATGCTTAATGACAAGGTGTGAGTAATCCATCTTCATCTTGCTAAAACCAGTTTTCCATCATTGTTCAAGCATAATAAAAAATAAAAACCAAGGCCACATGCAAAATAATGCTAAGTAGAGAAAAACTCAAAACATATTTCACTAAAAATCAGGAGCGTGGTAGTAATGTGCACTGCCTCTATTCCTGGTGAATACAAAGCTGAAAGTCTTAGCTAGAGCAATAAGATGATTGAGGCAATAAAGGGGAATACAATAGGAAAAGAAGTCAAAATATTCTTAATTGCCACTGATATGATTCTATAGACAAGAGCCCAAGAGAAAAACATCTGCAACTGAAAACACATTAAGCATATTAAGATTCAAAATTAAACATAAGAGAACAAGCACCCTTCGTATATACCAACAACAAATGTTCCAAGAAAGAAATCCAGGAGTGGATCTTTTTAACAATAGCCCTGAAATATGCTATCTGCCTTTAAGATAATATTACCATTTTATACTTTAATTATATTTGTCATAGAAGTTATTTTTCTTAATTTCTTATTAAACATATTAATATCATTCCCTTTTTTTCTTAGAATCATACTTGTGCTTCATGGATGAAAGAGTATTTGGATTACCTGTAATTTCTCCCATTTTAGTAGTTGGGATTTTAAGATACTATACTACAAATTATACAATATATTTTACAAAGGCAGGGATTTGAATTTTATTTGAAAATACTCAGATTTGTGAATATATATGTAACATAGGTTATAGGCATAGTTGTATGGATTCTTAAATAGACTTACTTGGCAATTTACCTGAATATTTTGAAAGTTATTTAAAAATGACTTGTTTTGTTTTGATGTTTGTTATACAAAGTAAATATTTGAAATCTCACTTAAAAAGGCTTATGAATGTTACATTTCCTAAACCAGCATATGACAGAAGAATACAGTTCTGAACTAGTGAGATTATGGTTTTAATAGTTAACATTGCACCGAAACAGACGTTAATATATGTTTTTGAATGTCTTACTCTTCCTTTCATCGTATACATAGTTTAATGTTTCGTAAATCTCTCTTTTACATATTTATGTTTGTGTCTCTTGGTAAGTAGACCTTCTGTTCAAATATATTTTGTCATCAATTTCCTTTAGATTGTTTATAAAACTAAGTCTAATAACCTACAGACATATAATATACTTAAATTTTAGTAATTTGGTAGAAATAAACAAATGAAAATACTAGTTGATCTTTCAAAACTACTTATTATTTTACTTAACAGAACATTATGATTTTAAAATAGCATGGAGCAATGGCTAAAGAATTATTCAGATACTACTGTTCATTAAGAGAATAAAAATGTTGTCATATAAATTGAGGCCTTATAAGGAATGACTAAATAAGTGATATAATACATGTTTTTTAAATTTATATCTAAAATTATTGAAGCAAATAGTATGTTAATACACTTATGTAATTTAAAATTCAGTTCAATAGTGAGGAAACCAGTATGTAGTGATTCATATCTACTATTTTCTAAATAATTCTATAGTTTGTAATAAAGGTTAAAAAAAATCACTCTAGTAACAGCCACTGAACAGGCTTAACATAATGATATTATTTTCACTTCAAACAAAAATACCTTAATGAAAATCTAAAATCATTTTCCCACTAGTCCCCAAAAGAACACTTTCTTAATAATTATATCTCCTTCTATTATTGGGGACAATTGTTCCCTCCGACTTCCTGCTCAGCATTCCATTTGTAATTGTAATATTTGTATTTGCTAAATAATCAATGGCAATTCTCTGATGTCTTCTGTGTTTCTGAGTTCTTATCAGTCATAGGAATAAAGTCATGTCTGTGTTAAAATTATATGCATTCCTAAAAGAGCACATTTTATCCATTAACTGATTTGAACTGTAGTGGTTATGCAAGGAAATTGAGAAACTATATCATTTTGGTTTTAGGAGCCAGATATATGTCAAAAAAAATTTTAAATTGGCATTTTAAGCTTGTAGTCTCAGTTACTTAACTGTTAATATCATATTCCTCAGTAAACCGTTGAATAATTTTAAGATGTAAAATGAAAAATATTATTCTAAGGTTTTGGTGTATGACTACAAAGTTGTGGCTCTTTTCATGTTGTAACAAGTGACATGTTTTTAAAATGTTGAACTTGAAGTTCTTAGAAGCATAAAATTTTGCAAATATATCTGATGTTTACTTTAATGGTACTCTGTGTGTATTAGAAACTAAGCAAAGTAACATAATTGCCATTTTATCCTCGTAAAGTTCTATTAATATTTCCCTTCCCTTATAGACTGTTATTTTGAAAAATTAAACAGCTTATTCAAGTTAATACCAGTAGTAAAACTTAGATATAGACTAAAAACTGAAACAAATATTTTCGTGGAATCCCCACTGTTGTAATGAAAGGTCTGATTGATTTATAAAAAGAAGAGGATTATCTAGTCTCTCAATTTTAGATGTTCTAGTTCACAATCCTTTGAATGAGGATCTGTGACCAAGATCTATATCATTGTAAGCATGGCTGAGCATCTTCATTCATCTAATGATGGGAAATTGCAGGGGAGCTCCTATTATCACCTACAATAATACATTTCCAAATGACCAATCTTTCTTCAGAGAGCATTACATTCTGTGGTTTCCACAAGCACAGAACCTCAGGCTGGATACTGACCCTTTAATAGATAAGACATTGGTGGTCATTTCAAATCCAAACAATAATTTTTCCTTTAACCACTGAGGGGCTCATATCTGTATCATAATGGATCTTTGTTAATCGGCCTCCCCAAAATCCTGCACTGATTAAAACTTCAAGGTCAAGACCCCTTCTGCAGCTCAAGGTGAATCTTAGAAATTAAACATATAAAAAGTAGAAACAAAATTGTGGGTTTCTAAAATACAGTGGCAGAATATAACCACCACCACCCCCTTTTAAACGGATAGATCAGGGCTATTAAAGATGAGAAAATGGACTAAAACAAGATTGAACTGTTAGAGAAAACAGTTAATCTTGCAGTACTACATCCAACGTCTGAAGCACAAACCAGCACTGTAGAAGTTGCAGAGAACTTGGTCATTCCCAACCCTGTGGCTTCTTTGAAACGAGGCAACCTGTGTACTCTCCTGAGCTGTCCCTTCTCACTGCATAAAGCTTACTCAGCACATACTCCACATTCCAGGCATTCAAGTAAAGCCCCCAAAGCTCAGGAAATATTAAATGATCAGAAGTTCCATGGCAGGACTCTAACCTTGTCATACACTGCCTGACCTACCAGGTTTCCTGCTGAAAACCTCAATGGTAACCTCTATGTGATCTCTGTCTGAGCTTATGGGAAACCCTGCTGCAGATACAAAGACTTATATTCCTTACAAGCTAAATGCAAGCAAATAATCTCCTAGTACCCTGAGCAATGAGGATTCCCAAGGATTCCATTTAGTACAAGTATCTTTGAAGCAGTCTGCATTTTTACGTGCAAAGAGTGAGACCCCGTGGAGTCCAGAAATTCAATAAGGCGCCTCTCTTGCAGTCTAGGAGCAAAGCCCTTTACTTCTTTTAAACCGAGACAATTTTTGGCAGCACCTTTAAGCCCCCAACCCTGCTCTGTTCAGAGATACTATAAACATTTGCAGGCTTATTTATTATTTTTATACAATAAAAATACTCTTACAATATAATCTGATCACACTTTCCCCTCTCTCAAATCCTCAAATATTTTCCCCACCAACCCAGCTCCAGATCCTTTATTTTTCTTTCTTTAGAAAAAAAAATAGGCAAACAATCAATTGAAGAAATCAAAATTTTAAAAAGAAACACAACTAACACACATACACAAAATTCATTAAAAAACAGTGTCAGCAACAGTAATATACTATACAAGTAAAGAACCAGCATGACAAAAACCAAACCAAACAAACAAACAAAAAGCATTAGGAAACAAAAGTACCATTGAGTTCTTTGTTTGTGGGGATCTTGATCACTGAATGGCCAGGACCACATCCACACTGAGTCACTTGATACCATGGGAGTTAGGGTCCAGAGTTGAGAAAACAATCTAAGAAATGAAAGAAAAGATGTTACTGTTACTACAACATAAAGCAGAGTGTAACACAAGCATTAAAATCATTTTCACAAGACATAATACTTGACTTATTTAAATGCCAATACAAAAACATATGGAGTAGTTGAATTACTACTTAGTTAACCAACAAAATCTTACAAATAGTATATTTTAGCTTTAAATGTCTGAAAGAGAATTTGTTCAAGAATAATTCACAATCCAGAAACACCTTTTAATCATCCACAGAAATCAGATGACTTAGAGTTGGTGCCAGGAAGCCTGCTCACACTCATGAATACATTTTGTTCCTTAGGATAGCTCTATTCATTGTAGGAGTTTTAGTTAATAGAACAAGTGGAAGTAATATAAAAATTAATTTGAGTAAAATGAAGATTATCACAAGAAAAACTCAGCAAGATATCCATTCAGGAATACATCAAAATTTTAATGAACAAGTAGAACATTTTTGTACAACCTGAATAAATTGATTCATGGGTCAAACATAAATCAGATGGGATTAACAAAAGGACATGCTAGACATTGCATTAGTTATTATAAAAAGTAAAAGAGAAAAATGTTCTAAATTTGAATGTTACATTTTTAATAAATTTAAGATAGATTCTTCATGAAGCAGGCATAAAATTATGCATCCCCCCTACTGATAACAGCCACCCACTACAGGAATTAAATAAAGACAATGACTGAGGAGCTTGTTTTCAATACCAGAGCAAGAGTGATTCCCATACTTGTCTATGATTATTGAATAATCTCAGAGATAATGCATGGAGTAGACATATATAAATTTCTAATTAGAGTAGTGACACTGAAATTAAATTTCCTCCTATTATTGCCACAGGAGGTTTTCTGATGGTTACTAGTATATTTTATTTCACATATATATCACTCGCTCAATTTAGCCCTAGAACCAGATCAGAGACTATTTGGCTTTGAATTCATTCGCAAGATATTCTCAATATCAGCACAATTTATCATGAACCTGAAACAAAACTCTCTATGAAAAATAGTGTTTAACATAAGGAAAAAAGTGAATGACTCAACCATAAATAGAAGTGTTAGAAAACATAATTCAGATTATTGGTATTGTGAAATAAAACATTGAAGGAAAAAATAAATACTGAAACTTGAGATGTGCAACTTATTTTCATGTTTCTAGTTTCCTAGCACTCACACAGTCCTAAGTTTGAACCACAGCTTCATACAAACACAAACACACACACACATACACACACACACACACACACACACACACACACACACACAGGGGTGGGG
Source organism: Peromyscus leucopus (assembly GCF_004664715.2). Classification (NCBI taxonomy): domain Eukaryota; kingdom Metazoa; phylum Chordata; class Mammalia; order Rodentia; family Cricetidae; genus Peromyscus; species Peromyscus leucopus. The sequence continues at coordinate 65,869,920 of NC_051071.1, read as the reverse complement.
GGAGAGACAGAGACAGAGAGACAGAGACAGAGAGACAGAGACAGAGAGACAGAGACAGGAGGGAAGGAGGAAGAGAGATCATTTTAAAATAATTTAATGTTATTGCATTGTCAGATACATGAAATATTTGTGTCATCAAGCTTTTGCCATCAAGTAGCTGCACTCTAAGACATTAGCTCCTATCTCTCAGTTAATCTGTGTGCTCAAGGAACATTTTATAGTGTACATTGGATTGTTTTATATTCAATCATTTCTGAAGCTGCTTGCTTCATTTGTTAACAGGTATTGGATTAAGTGTTTACTTCATTTTATTTCTTATTATTTTATGCATGTATGCTGTGTTTGTGGAATATAAAGGCATTCATGTGTAGGTTAATGAGTAAATTTTTGGAGTCTGTTCTCTCTTACCACTGTGGGAACTGGGGATTGAACTCAGAAAATCAGCTTTCCATAGAAATTTTATCTGCTCTGCCACCTCACTGCTCATATTGTACTAATATCTTGATATGCTGGTGTCAAAACAGAACTGATAAAATTTTAAATAAATTCTTTTTGCAAGTAGAATTTTATTTACTTTTTAATTGATTGGTTCTTATTTAGAATAATTAAGTATTAATGGATATAAAATCATTTAAATGTAGTAATTTAAACAAATTAGTATTAAGTGATCAATGTTTTCATTTTTAAAATTTAATTGATGTTTTTATAGTGATTTTACCATTTGAAAGAGGGTCCTATATAAGATGGACAGGTGCTCTACTCCTGAACTATATTACCAGTTATTTATTTGTTTTTTTTTTACTTTTTGAGATGGAATCTCCATAATTTGTTCTTGTTGGGTGAGAAACCACCCTGAAGTCAAGGTAAACTATGAATTGATGATCTTCTACCTGTGTCATTCTCGTGAGTACCTGGGATTATAAGCCTATTTCCCCATGCTTGGTTGGCATTTCTGGTATAACAGTGTCTATAACCCTCTCTGAGGAACAAAGAGAACTGACCTCCTTCTCTAATATATGCAGTTGCAAGGGGCATGTGATTGATGCAAGCTACTGTGTCACCAAAGGAAATAATTATTGCTTCCAAGCCAAAAATTTAATTACAATTTTATAACTGCCAGAATTAGGTAACCTCATATTAAGAATCAAATACACTTTCAGTGAAAGGACAGTGAAGGCTTCCCAAGACGACATCATTATTTCACAGAAGACACAAGTCCACAAATTTTCGGAATACGTTGTTGTATGCAACAAATAATCTTTCAAATGCTACATCAGAGGTATTTTTGTTGAATAATGAGCTTTATCTTAATCTATCCTGGAATATGTAGTAGACAAATAGAAAATTATTATGTCATTTAGCCAATATTATCATATCATTAATACAATTCACTTACTTCAGTGTATTTAAGCTACTAAAATATAGAATACTATTATTATTGTCTATGAGTTGACATTTAACTCATGTTTGATTAAATTTAATTAAAATAAAGTCATAATCTCTTTATAAAGTGATAATTATATAGAAAACATATAAGTGAAAAAAATGATGGACTTGTTCACACATATTAATGAAAAGATAAAGTATCTATAGCACTCAAAAGAATGAACTATATTATACTAACTGCAGTTGTGGAAAATAAAGGAAAATGGAAAAAGCTCTTAAACAGGTGGCCACAATGTATCCCTGTGTTCTGGAAATGAAAATTTAAAATGTACCTTGAGCACACAGATTAACTGAGATAAAAGCAGCCTGAATAACTGCTATTGTCCTACAATGCAGCCACTTGGTGCCATAAAGCATTATGGCACAAATATTGTTCCTTTATGTCACTATAAAGTGAACTTTACTGTGGAACAATCAGTACTACTCAATATAATATTAAGGCTTAACATTACTAATTGTATCACTATAAACCAATTTTATAGTGTTATAAAAAGTAGAGATAATGCTGTCAAGTTTAATATTAATGATTCAAATAAACACACTACTATATTCTCTTAGTATATCTCCTTCAAACTGGTATGCAAAGACTGGGTAGAAAAACAGACATAATAGCCTGTTATAACCCCCAAGAAAAGCACATAAAGTTAGTGTCATGCTCTCTTAAATATGTATTTCTTTATTTAACAGAAATACGGGTTTATTTAATGTTAAATCACAGCAAATGACAATCAGTACATTCTCTCTCCAAAGTAGAGAAAAGCATATGTCTTCTTCAAAGTCAATATTTATTTGATTGGAAAGAACCATCATAATTACTTATTGATTCAAAAATTGTTTAGAGTAATCATGTAAAAATCTGTATCAAAACAGAATATCCCCCATCAGCATTGTATCCAGTTTCCACACAGCTCTGAAATGCCTCTCCACAGGTAAACACAATTAAGTCAAGACTCAAGTGTCAGCATCTGAAAGACCCCGAATATTAATATTTTCCAAACCTTGTCCAGAATATAAATTATTGAGGTTGTTGCTCATTTTTCCATCATTTGTGAACTGTAGTTTTATTTCTTTTATATCTTTAAAATGAAAATGTATTCTCTGCAGTACTAAAGTATTTACATCCAAGGAATCTATTTAAGCAAAAGAACATTTTACTGGCCTCATACTATGATAACACATTTTGCTCTGTTGTGGAAAATATTAAGATAATCACCATGCTATTGTGGGGAAAATGCCTTTCAAAACAAGGAAAATGCCCTGAAAGTTAAAGTCTATTGAAAGAAGCAAAACAAGTGTGGAGCCTTACATATGAGGATTAAATGATCCTTCTTCATACAGTTGCTCTTTTTAAATGCTTGTTTTACATAAAGCAAAAGTACTTGTTACAAATTGAATCAGATTGTTATTGACAAATACATCATGTCTGTTAGCAAAGTTAAATGACATTCCTGGTGATCACCTATAAAATGAACATTTATTTATTCTTTATCAAACCATGTAAATCAATAACTAGGTGAAATCTAAATGCCTTGTTCTGTTTCTATGGATAAAGGAGCTATTGAAATAGTGTGGGAGAAAAACAATCAGCTATAATTGCTGTTCTTGTGGAGTTTACAGTTCTTGAGGGAGGACAAATACTGACCAATTACAACAGGAAGTCAAATTCTACTAGCTGTTCAGAGAAAGCCTTCCTGGGCATGTAAGATTTAAACAGATTTTTTTTTGTGGAATTTAATAAGGAAATGCATGTAGGGAATGTCTCTCAGTGTCAATAAATGGTCCAGATGATATATCTTTGAAGTATTTGATCTCTTGAATAAGAGATATCAGTATAGCTGTCACATGTTGACAGACGGTATGAGTTAAATGAGGCTAAAAAAGGATTGGATAACACAGGGCACTGAGGGATATGAGTATTGCATATTAATGGGAACCACCAAAGTATTATGGACTGTAGAATACATTATCTAATTCAAAATCGATAAAGACTGAACAGAGTAAAACATGATGCTTAAAACTTAATAAATGAATATATGGAAACCAAATCAAAGTCCCAGCAGCATGTATTACAAATATGTAGTAGAAGAGTTGATGAATGAAATGACTTAGTTAGATACTCTAAAGGATATTTTTATGCTATAGTCTTCAGAATGAGATGAAAGTCTGCCAACAGTTTCATTTTAACCCAATGAACTCTACATTAAAGTCATGGTGGGGGGCCAGGTGGTGGTGGCTGCACAAGACTTTAATCCCAGCACTCAGGAGGCAGAGGCAGGCAGATCTCTGTGAGTTCGAGGCCAGCCTGGTCTACAAATCGAGTTCCAGGAAAGACACAAAGCTAAACAGAGAAAGCCTGTCTCCAAAAACCAAAACAAACAAAAAAAATTCATGTTGGGGGACTTTTTTTTTATATTTTTAAGGTACTAAATTTGTATTTCATATCACCAAAACAAGAGAGAAATTAATATGATAAATTTTCACTAAGATGTTTTGGTGTATTCCACTGTAGACTTTTATAGGCTTGTCACCTGATTTGATTTATTGGAATTTGGGTGAAGATATTTTTGTCTATTTTCAAAATGGATATCGAAGAACAAAATGTTCTTCTGTTAGATCATTGTCTATTTTGGTGGCAGCAGTACCTCTTATAGCGATTTTTGAGAGTTTAGTAATACTTGAAACCTTTGTAATATCACACATCTCCACATAAAAATTGGGAACTGGATTGTGGGGAAGAACTTTGTAAATCAATATAAATCATGACTTGAAGTTCATGTTTAATAGAGTCAGTTTACATATCTCTTCCATTTTTGAACTGTGGACACCTCATTTATCATCTAATTTGATCAGTCTAATTTTTATACTATTTATTCATGTCTTTGATATTTTATTTAAACTCCCTTTCTTATTTTATTAATTTGAATAATCTGACTCTTTTTTTTTTGATTTGTCAGACCACATGAAGTTTTAGAATTCATGTATATATTGTGAAGGAAACAGCATTTGGTTTCGCTTACATCTCGTTTCTTATTCTCTATTAGTTTTCATTGTCTTAAGGTTCAGTTTGTTTTTTTCCCTATTTTTTAAAGTAGTAGATAGATCACTGTAATATCCTTTCTATATACTGCTTTAAGAGTGTTATACATCTATTACATTATTATATTATTGTTTTAATAAGATTGTGAATATTCTCTAATTTCCTTGGTGAGTTGGTTACATTATAATCAGATGGCCCTGTTAAACTTTGGCATGGCCCTCCCTGTTGGCTGGGGTGCAGGTGGGCCTGTTCTGTGGATGTGAGAGCAGGAGAGCATCCCTGCCCCCTCCCTTGTATGCCATTTGGTGGCACATATGAGGGAAATATGCCCCATCCCCATCCCTTGCCAACTGCAAACTTCAGAAGAGCCAACCTCAGGGTCACGAGAAAAGAAGAGCTGGCCCTGCCCCTCACCAGCTGCAGCAATTGAGAGAAAGGGACCTGCACCTCTCCTGCGCAAAAGAGTTTTCCTGGCTCTGGTCATGTGAGGGTGAGTGAGCATGAGAAGAACTGGCCCTGTCCCTTGGAGCCTGCTTCATTTGTTGAGCTCCCTGGGGTAGTGCTTGAGACCTCACCAGGGCAGCAAGGATGAGGGAAAACTGACTGGCTGACTGGCTGGCCCACAACCAAGGCTATGAGTCAGCTCGCCCCAATATCCACTTCTTCTGAGCACTTCTAGAGTATGTGAAGGGCCAGACCTGCTTATACAGTGCTACAGGATCTCCATGACACAGGGCAACAACAGGCTTTCCCTAGTGGAGTCTCAGGGAGGGCCCAGTATCAGTAGTGCAGCAGAAGCCAGAGGCTTTGAACTGGACCAGTGACTCATTGCAATGAACACTTACAAGTAAAGAGGTGTGGACTAAAAGATAATTATATAATTATTGCATTGTTCATATTATTTTCTTATTAATTATAACAATTTTTGTGGAAAACATAGACTCCATATATTGCAAGCCCTTCAAAATTAATAAGGTATGAATATCTGTAGCTGGAAGTTTTCCTGTGTCCCGCCCCATCCACAACTGCTCAGAACCAATTAAAGACACAGAGGCTTATATTAATTAAAACTGCTTGGCCATTAGCTGAGGCTTCCTACTGACTAGCTCTTGCACTTAAACTCAGCCAATTTCTGTTTATCTATATGTCACCATGTTTTCCATGGCTTTATCTGTGTGCCATTACATGCTGCTCTCTGGATGTCGGGTGGGCATCTCCTGACTCAACCTCCCTATTCCCACAATTCTCCTTCTCTGCTAATCCCGCCCATATTTCCTGCCTGGCTACTGGCAAATCAGCACTTTATTTGTCAATCAATCAGAGCAGCACATACTCACAGCATATAGAACATCCTACACCTCCCCTTTTCTGTCTAATCAAAAAGGAAGGTTTTAACTTTGACATAGTAAAATTACATATAATAGAACAGTTATCAAGCAAGAATTATAGATCTAGTCTATTTGTATTTGGAAAACTTAAAGGAAATATTCTATCATATATTTGTGAATCTAAAGTTTCATATCATATTTATCTTTTATCATAACCAAGGAAAATTATAATTATAACTATGTAGTCTTCAACTACATTGAAGACCTCAGAAGGATAAAATATTATCAACATAAACAGGAAGAACATTGTAAGCAATTTCAAAAATCTAGAATGACAGAGACAGCTGTCTGCCTGGACAGTCACTCAAAGTTCCCCTGTAAAGTTGGGGCATCCATTTTCAGCCCATAGGTTTAGAGTCTCTCAGTCACTTCTTCCTGTGTCTGGTAGTTTCTTCTATGAAGCAGAAACCCGAAGGACCATTTTGTCTTGCAAAGTTCAGTGGTCACCTTCCTATGGGTCCTGCATGTCCAGTCAATACAACATTTTGTCAAGCAGTCCAGACAAGAAGAGTTTCTCACCTAAATGGCTATTTTTACCAAGAAGAAGATAAACTCCATATGGAGTTTGACAACCACCTTTGTCTTTGAAGTAAATCAGTACTGCCAGGAATAAGCATGCCTCTTTGTCCAGAAAGTCTAAGTTTTCAAAACGTTTTAAATGCCATGTTCTGTAGGCCTTTGAAGTGTTTGAAGATTACCTGCCTAATTGAATTATATCTATTTATACCTAGAAAACTTAACATGACTATAAGTTTGACTGTCATAGAAGACTAATTATTAATTTGTATTTCTTAATTATACATTACAATTTCAAATGAGTTACACTAACAAAATACTTTAATCAAGAGTAGAAATATACTGGCTGGGCAGTGGTGGCTCATTCCTTTAATCCAAGCACTCAGGAGACAGAGGCAGGCAGATCTTTGTGAGTTCAAGGCCAGCCTGGTCTATAGAGCGAGATCAAGGAAAGGTGCAAAGCTACACAGAGGAACCCTGTCTTGAAAAATCAAACCAAAAAAAAAAAAAAAAACGGTAGAAATATACATACAGTATAATAAAATTCACTTTAAATTTGTATCAATAAACTAAAATGCATAGCATTGTAAAACATTTTAAATAGGTCGTTACTCTTTAAAAGTAGATTCAATAATCTACCCTTTTATCCTATCATATCTATATCTTATATTTCTATACCATATCCCCCTCTACTTTTTTAGAAAGATATTAACTATGACCAATAACAATTTCCAACCAACAATCTAAACAAAGACAAAAACATCCATAATCCTTTTTTGGGGAATGTGGGCATAGTATTCTAGGCTACTTTCTGCTGAAAGAGGACACTGGCATTCTTATGGGGATCTTATGAGAAAATTAAGAATTATAAAATGGCTATAATCTTTGTTGATAGGTACCATCTGTTAAGATTCAGGAGGTCTGGCTTGATCAAATCTGATCCATCATAACCTGGAACAAATCCATAACCTCTTGCTTCCTGTAGAAACCAAAGCATAGCCTTCCTTCCAAAGCAACATATCCTTACACATAAATTTTAAAGTCAAGATACCTTGAAAATATACATATTGGCTTAACTGAGTAGCCTTTACAATCAAATATTTTTATGCAGTTAAAAATATAAAAGAGAGCCGGGCGGTGGTGGCGCATGCCTTTAATCCCAGGACTTGAGAGGCAGAGCCAGGTGGATCTCTGTGAGTTCGAGGCCAGCCTGGTCTCCAAAGCGAGTTCCAGAAAAGGCGCAAAGCTACACAGAGAAACCCTGTCTCGAAAAACAAATATATATATGTATATGTATATATATGTATATATATGAACACAATCAGATTTTTTGTGTAATATCCATCTTTACGTGGCTTATTTTTTACATTACTTTTACTTTCTCTTTAAAGACTATTTTTAAAACTTTCTATTTCTTGATATAACTGTCTATGTTCCTTTTTCTCTTTCTTTTAAGCCTACATACACTTACACACATTACAAACAGTTTAGGTTTTATCTCATCTGAATCTGTTTTATTGTGAATCTATTGGTTTAAGCTGTAGTGGCTAGTACTGAAGCTGAAAGCTTGGCTGCTGACTCTTCTCAAATTGGTGGAGTTAATTGACCTCCAGCTCTGGGCCATGTATACCATCAACTCTTGGAAGCAGTGGGTCTATGCCTCCATTTAAGCAGTGTGTAGCCCAGAAAACTTTTTATTTTGTACTAGCTAAAGCTAAATCCACCATGTGTGTACTGTGTGGCTTAGAGATGCCTCTGTGTACTATGGCAGGAATCCACCACGCTACTTGGTTCAAGCCTGCATGCTGTGTACCTGTCATACTGTAGCTCATAGCTGGCCTGAGAGACACAACTAGGAGACTAAGCTGTTTTTAGCTCCATTTTAGAATCTTTTATTTTTTTTTAAAGCTTTCTCAGGTTTTAGGTCCCATGTTTTGGCACCATATATAGCTGGAAGTTTTCCTGTGTCCCACCTGGTCCACAGACACTCAGACCCAAGTAAAAACACAGAGGCTTATATTAATTAAAACTGCTCATTCATTAGCTCAGGCTTCCTACTGACTAGCTCTTGCACTTAATCTCAGCCCATTTCTGTTAATCTATATGTCGCTACATTTTCTGTGGCTTTACCTGTGTGCCATTACATGCTGCTTTCTGGATGGCGGGATGGCATCTACTGACTCAGCCTTCCTATTCCCACAATTCTCCTTGTCTGCTTATCCTGCCTATACTTCCTGCCTGGCTACTGGTCAATCAGCATTTTGTTTATCAATCAATCAGAGCAACGCATATTCACAGCATACAGAACATCCTACAGCAAATATCTGATATCAAATGGTCAATCCAGAAAAAACACATACAAGCAGCATTATACAGACTAGAAGTATTTATTTGTATAATTAAGAATATATATAAGCCATGCAGTGGTGGCACATGCCTTTAATCCCAGTACTTGGGAGGCAAAGCCAGGCATACTTCTGTGAGTTTGAGACCAGTCTGGTCTACAGAGCAAGAGCCAGGACAGGTACCAAAGTTACACAGAGAAACCCTGTCTTGACAAAGCCCCCAAAAAGAATATCTATAAATATAAATAATTCATTACTAAGTAACTGTATATATGATTATATTATATATAGTTATTCTATATACTATATATTTAGTCAGGAATTTATATGTACAGTTATATTTGTCGTTAAGTTTATGCCATTTGAATTTAACTGAAATTTTATGGTATGTAGATTCACAGTTGTCACCAAATTTTAGAAGGTTTTAATTGCTTTTTTATGCTCTTCTTTTTCTCCCTCCTCTTCTGGGAATCTTACTACATAGATATGTGATGCCCTCTGAATCTGAAGACTATTTTTATAATTCTTTATCTTACTGGTGTCAGCTGACCCCTCTGTAAGCTCACTGATTCTTGATTCCTTTCACACCTCAAATTTGTTGACAAGAGCACTTAGTTTTCATTTTAGTTATTGTACTTAAACCACAGAGTATTTGTGTTTTGTTTTTATAATTTCTATTTCTTATTAATGTACTATTAAGAAACAGTTCTCACAATTATTATTCCTGTTACAGGCACCTGGAAATTAACAAATTCCTTTAATTAAATACCTTTGGTAAAAAGTATCTTTTACAAGTTAGCAAGTACTTCATAAGGATGGATTTCTAGAAAACTGATAATTATTTTTAAGATTTTTTTTATTCTTATGTATTTTATGTATATGACTATTTTGTCTGCATCTATTGTTGTGCACTACTGTGTGCCTGGTAAGCACAGAAGCCAGCAAAGAATATTAGATCTCCTGGAAATGGAGTCACAGAAGGATGAGAACTTCATGTGGGTTCTGGGAAGTGAATCTGTGTTCTTGGGAAATGCAACCAGGGATCTTAACCACTGGGCCATTCTCACCATCCCCGTGATTATAGTGCTTGAATACGGGAAATGGAGAAATCTGTTTTGTCTTCTCTATGGACTAATCAATTGTTGCCTCTTCGATGGCTGGATTTTAAGACTACACTGGAATGAAAAACTGCAAAATACAACCAGGAAATGTAAAATGTTAAAATGTACAAAGGCTAATTTTTCTTATTAAGATTCAGAAACATTTTTCTTAATTACATATTATTTGGACAATTGAAAGACTTAATATTCTCCATTATTTTTATTAAAAGTTTACATTAATTTTTTCATAAATTCTAATTTATTCAAGGTATTAGTAGATTTTACTAGCATCTTTTTCTGCCTTTCCTGGTGACATAACTATTTTTATAAAATGTCATGGGTGGTCTTCACATGACGTTATGAATTTCCTCTAAAGGATTCTTATATTACCTTGCAACGGTATTTTAAGTACATTTATAAGTAGTCTCTTGAAAGATTCATTTATGTCATAATATGATATGTGTGATGATGGCTTGAACAAGAGTTCTCCACATAAACTCATGTATGTGAATATTTGTCACCAAATGGTGGTGCTGTTTAAGTAGTTTGTGGAACCTTTAGGCACCAGAACACAGTTCTTTGAAGTTCTGAAGATTTACTGCACCTCCTGCTTTCTCTCTGCTTCCTATGTGTAGATAAAACATGATCAGGAACACCCTTCTCCCTGTTTCCCTGCCTCCCCTGTCTGCTGCTGTGTTTTGACCATCTTCACAGATTTTATTCCTGTGAAATTATAAGCCAATGTGAATCTTTTCTTCCCCAGTATCTGTTTTGTCTAAGTATTCTATTACAAAATAGAAAAATAGCAAATACAAAATATATGCTGCAAATGTCTCTAAAATCAGTGAAATAACATACCATCTTTACAGTATATCAAATATGGGATAGTTCCTTCATTTTCCATGTACAATATTTTATATATTTTCCTACTAAAGGTATTTTTTTTAAATTTGATTGAAAAAATTAATACATGTTGTTAGCTTTTGTAATAAAGTTTATTGGAGGAGCAATCAGTCAAATCCTTGGCCATCTTCCTAATAGTTCTCTGTCATTATATCTGTTGAGTTGAGATTACATTGCAGAGCCTGAATGAACGTAATCACATGCCTATACTTGTAAGAATTTGTATTAGTAGTAAAATATTTGCACATTATTATAAGCAAAGCCATATTTTATAATAAAATTAAAGGGGGTTTTAGTAGCAAAATTCAAGAAGCTTATCACAAGATGACTTTCCTTGTAGCCCTAGGTCCTTTTCACCCTTGATGTATTATTTAATGTGTGTTTACAGTATACTTGTCACATGGAATTGTCATTTCTTCCAATTTATTTATTTATTTTTTAAACTTCACACATAGATTGTGGCAGTGAAATTGACTCCTCACAATGTCTGCTGTTAACTAAAGTCCAGATCTTTTCTTCAGCAAGTATTTCCTTCCTACAACCTTGAAGTTTTCCTTAATTTCCCTGGAGCTCAAGTGAGCTGTCTCTTTACAACTTCTACAACCCTTGAAGGCTCATGAGACTTGTTATTTTTATTTTTAAAATAGTGGAAGAAATCTAAGGTATTAAAGCCAAAATTAACAATGTGAACTTCAGAAAACTCAGTAAATTCCCTTTCTGGTAAAGGCCAACATTAAAGATTATAACATAAATCTGTTACATGTACAAAATAATTTTTTTCTGTATGTCATTAAAATTTACTGAGAAAATGTGGTAGTTGAACTATCTCGCCTTTTTTATCTGACTAATATAATGACATATATATATATTTATATATTAGAGGTAACGATATATAATTAAATACTTATTAGAATATTCCTAGAATTGATGCTTACAAGGTCTAAAATAAAGAAAATTCAAACACACTATAATATTAAAATTCATTATTGACAATTAAAATTTCATATATTAATATTTCAAAATATGAATGGTTTTTAATTATGTAAATCTTCTTAAATATCTTTATGCTTAAAGTATATCATTTGCTTGGTGTCAGTTTATGTCTTTTGGCTCACAATTTTATAAATAACTTGATATTTTACCTGAATTTTATCTTTATAAAACATAAAACAAAGGAAACCTTACAGTAATTTTGAAGAATTCCTAGTATGAGAACCCAATGAACCACCATACATCTAAGTGTGCAATGGAATAGCCATTTTGCAGAATGTCAAAAGCACTGATATTTTCTCCACATTTATTAGAAATTTTTATAGAGCTAGCTTTCCAGTGTCATGTTTGTATTTGACACATGTGGTATCTTTACTGAACTTATTTTTCAATATATAGTTGGACATCTAGGAATTATACTTTTGTAAATATCTTTTTTAATTATCTTGAGTGAATACTATTGTTACTTTTTGTAGTATTCATAGTTATTATTATTACCTTTACATTTTATTATTAATGCAATCTCAGTAGCTTTTGCAAATTTATAATTAAATATTTCAGGATGAATTTATAGCAATTTAATCAACTTTATATATTCTGCAAAATACTGTGTTATTTTCAATAACATAGAAAAAATGCCCCCCCCAAGACAAGTATGGTAAAGGTTTGGCCCTAGCCTTGTTACTGTTGTGAGTATTGAGAACTTTTGAGGCTAAGATACAGTACAAAGCTTTAAATCATTAGAGGCATTCCTTCAGATTGAATACTGGGGCCCCAAGTCTTTTTTGTATTTCTTAATTCTTCCTGGATCCTGTAAGGAAATGGCTTCCTCTACTACATGCTGTTGCTATCATATGGTGCTCAATATATCATTTTGGTGAACAATAAAAGTTCCATAAATTATGAGGCAGATTGACCTTACATTCAAGTATTTGAATCTATGAAAAAGACTAATTTTTCACTTTTGTAAGTCAACCAATTGTTATTTGTTATACTAGTAGGATATTTAACTTGGTCTGATTGTGAATATATCATTTGTATTATGTTTTTAAACATTTATGAAATTATGTGGCAAATTGAGAATATGCTTTCAGTTTGTGAGATGGTTCAGTGTGGAAAAGTGACTGAAAACCTACTTTTGATCCTAAGATTTAAAAAAAGAAACCCTATTTTTAAGATCCCAAGATCATATAGAAGAAAATAACTGACCCTGTATAATGGCAATCTGTCCTCTGACTTCCTAATACACACACACACACACACACACACACACACACACACACACACACACACACACTGTAAAAACTTATTTTTTAAAATCTCCCTTCTTTTTTTTTACAATAATATGAAGTACCAAGTATTTTGACTATCACTACTAAAGGATTATCTTCATTTTAGCAAATTTCCTGGAAATTAGTTTAAAAAAGAGAAATCATTTCTCTAAAACTCACTTCTCTGAATAGGCTAGGATTGCTGCATTTTCCCTTCCCTATTTAACTGCAGATAAGAATAATTGCATGATATTAGAAAGATTAAGAGGTAATCCCTGACCCTTATTCCCCAAAGCAAAACACAATGGCAACTGTATTCAGAGACTTCTGTAAACCTCTACCTCCTCTTAGATTCTTCCACATGCTTATGCTTCACCCTCCTGGCTGTTCTCCCTGCTTAAGTGAGAACCTCATTCCCAACTTGATCATTGATTCAGAATAGCTGTTGAATGAATGAGCTTCATCGTCTGAATCAAAGAGAAGAGCATACACATTACGACTCCACCAAGCTGCCACAGTAGACCACATAGCAACACTTCTAGAACATTAAAGATTCATCAGCGAAGTGCAATGGAGAGCTCAGCAACAAAACTGAAGTGTTTCTGCTGTGTAACCACTCAGTACTACATATCTTTCTACGGTTGATACCCAGTTCAGTTCTTGGCTTGGTTCAGGTTCTAAGAATAGCTGGCCAAACTGTGAATTGCCACCTTTACCAGAGAAAGTAAGGTCCCTGATTGTGATATGCTCGAGGCCCTGCACTATGATACTAAGCATTTTCACTGGTCACATCATGCTGCTCAGTGCTTTCCAGCTACACACATATCTTTCACCCCCAGTATACATTCTTGCGGTAGAGAAATGTACACAGAATATTCTTGGGTGATGATCACCCAGCACTAATAGAAATGTTGAGCCTTTTTCAGTGCTTATTTAAAGCTCCCTCACATATAAGCAGTGTAAATACAGAATATTCTCTGATTACCATGGTTTTTTTTATATTGAATGAATATTAAGACTCCAAGAAATGTGATTTGTGATTTTATTCCCCCATTAAAGGCCAAATTTTATGGTTATCATAACTTTCTACCATTTTTTGTTGTTATTAGTGAGTTTTTCTCACTGGTTCTAAATCTTTGGGCTCTCAGGAAAGGCTCTTGGGTATATGTCTCATGAATTATCTCTTATGTTTATATGCTGCCAAATGTAAGGAATGAAAGGCCTCTATTTCATCCTCCCTTTATCTCATTTTCCTAAATTAGAAGTGAATATCTGTGTACATGTGTTTTACTATTGTAATTCGCCTTTTATATAGGCAAGTTCTCCCAGGATAGACTGCTTCATCTCAGTTACATGTCTAATTGCTAAGAGTTAAGGCCATGCAAATGCCATGGCAGCCTGATTAATATCCCACATATTCACATCTCTTCAGAAGAATTTGCACAGCACAACTGATGTCCAGACAGAAAACAAAAGAACCAGAGAAGCACTGGGAAGTAATAATTTATCTTCCCTTGCAGTAAGCATTGAGGAATGCAATTGAGGCTGATCCATGAGTGCAACTCTTTCCTATGTGGCATGGCATGGTACACCTACACTCAGTAGTGTTGCTGCATGTTAGTAAGGTACGGAACCATACGAGCATACAGATGCTGCCCAACACTGATGGATGAGAAATCACATTACAGTAACTGAAAGTAGCAAATGTTATGGGAATATAAGTAGGCCATGGTGGGCTATGATTTGTTTATCTACTAAATAAAGGTTTTGTTTTGTTTTGCTTTTTAACTAAACAAGTTAAGACAGTTGAGAAATATATCCTGCGTTCTGTCACTTTCTGTTTATAGGTTGTCAACTTTCATTGCAGTATCATGCATTTCTTAAGGGATAGATAGCTTGACATGTCAGTTCTATGCAAAGAATTTGAATTTTTAAGACAGTAAAGTTTTAAATTTTTTCTGAGAAATACAATTAATGCTTCTAAAAAGGGAAACCAAACCAAACCGACGGAGAACCGTTAAAAACCTGGCAAGTATGAACAATCCAGTAATTTTACATGAGTGATACTCATTAACCAAAAGTACAATGTCATTAAAAAAATTCCTTTACAATTACCTTTTCACCCAGCCTTGCTAGGAGGGTTTAGGCCTAGTCTTATTGATTGGTTGATATCACTGAGAGGTCTGTTCTTTGGGGAAAGTCAATTGAGGAGCAGTGGATCTAGAGGAGAGGGGAGATGGGCGCAAACTGGGAGGAGAGGGTAGAGGGGTAGCTGCCATTTGAATGCATTGTATGAGAGAAGAATAAAGAAAAAAACAAAATAAATAAAATTGCATTAAATAGTTTTTATGATTTTAAATTAAACTATAGTTACATCATTTTCCTCCTTAGCTTTTCCCTCCTGCTCTTTCCAAGCACCCTCCCTCCCATATACCTCACTCAATATCTTGACTATTCTTACACACGCTATAGAAAGCTTATATATTAAATTACTTACTTCATTGTAAAAAATACCTTCAACAGTTTTAATTGAATTTCAAACATAAATGCTTAATTTGTACATATGTGTTAAAAATCTTTTTCCCATTCAATAGGCTGCCTCTTTGCTTGAATGACCATGTCCTTTAATGTTTAGTTTTTTGACATCTCATTTAACAATTGTTGTCCTTAATGCATACACTATTAAGATTCCTGTTCAGAAAGTCCCTTTCTGTAACCATGAGTTTCGATGCGTATCTTCATTTCCCTATCATATTCAGGGTATCAAGTCTAATGTTGAGATCCTTGATTCATTTGGGGTTCAGATTGAAGTAATTGAGAGACAAAGTTTGAGATCTATTCTACTTTTAGCTATTCAATTTAACCAATGCCATTTACTTATGTTATTCCTAACATAATGCAAGTGTTTGAGATGTAGTCTAGTCTTCATTTTCCAGAATGAAAGAATTTTTAGATACTCTATTTCTAGAAATAATGTTTGAGATAAAGCCTTCTATCTACTTTATTAAGAGTTGTATCAAGTACTCTTTCAATTTCTTCTCTATATCAGACAGTGAAATATTTATCCATAGTGGCCTATGATGAATACTTCTCTAAGATAAAATTTGCTTGATAAGTGTCCAACTGATAAGAGCCTATTTTGGTAGATGATAATTTTATTTTACACAATTCTCTAGCAGAAACCTATGGGCTCTTGCACCAAACTCCCATCAGAGTAATTTTTCAATATGTAAATGTCTTTTCAGATCCAACCAGTTATGAACCAGTATCTTTAAGCTTCCATTTAGCTATGAAGTTGGAGTTAAACATTTCTGAGACATGCAAAAGTATAGCAATCTACCTTTTGAGTTAAATGTGTGAATCCTGACTTAGCTGCATTTTGTAGGGCCTCTGTGTTAGTTCAATTCCTGTATGATATCACAAGTTCCTCTGGAAACAGAGAAAAAGCCTCAAATACTAATCAGCCATAGGGAAGAGGCTTTCAGGTTAGATACAGTTCAAACCAGCCAAGTCCTCTGTCCTAAATGTGCAGTAGCTTCCACATAGATGACAATCAACACCTAAGAAGCAACAAAAGGTTACTTGGATAATCTATATTGTTTTGAAAGTTAGTTGGACTATGCTGGCCCACCATTTGAAGATTCTTTATAAAGGCCTCTCACATCCTCGGTTAGGTTTATTCAAAAAATGTTTTATTGACTTTAATGCTATTGTAAATAGGAGCGTGTCCATGATCTCCTTATGAAGTGTGTTTGTTATTGGCAAATAGAAAGACTATTTACATTTTTAAGTTGATTCTGTGTGCTATTATTATGTTGAAGTTGTTGCTTGTGGAAAGAAGTTTCCTAGTGGAATTTTTCACATCTTTATGGATGATATCTGCTTTTTTTTTTATCAACCATCAGATGAATCTCATTGGCTCCATTTTTATTTTCCTAAAAATTATCTTGAGAGTGGAGGCAGGCACTCAGGCCTTTCAAAATTGTAACATCTGACTGAAGCATGAGAGCAGGAATTATGGTAGGGACAATGTGCTTCAATTTGTAGACCTCTCTCTCCAACAAAAGCAGTACTTCTCTCTGGCCTAGAGAAGAGGAAAGATTCCCTAGAGTGAGGAAAGATGGAGTTTTCAGTTCAGAAAGTGCAGGAATGTGACTTGATTGCCTGTGCTGAAAAACTAAAATAATGTCTGACCTTTGTACGTCAAATTTTCTGACGGAGCAATGTGTGTGTGTGTTTACATATTTGTAATGTTTTGGTAGTAGAAAAGAACTGAAAATGTGTCATAAGTGGAATTTATAGAATTTATTTAAGTCTCAATGGTTATTGTTAATAAATTGATTTAACACAGATTGATTAAATGTTTTCTAAAAATTAAGTAAAATGTAATAAAAGCAAACTTTGAAAGTGGAGATAACTCAGAATTTTGAGGAAATAGAATTATATTCTATACCCAGTATGTGCTTATTTAATGAATTACATTTACTTATAAAAGTCCCTTTATATTTCTAACCTTAATTTAAATTATTTGCATATCAACACATACATGTATCATTATATCAGTTTCTTTTCTTTATTTTTCCAGAGCTGAGGACTGAACCCAGGGCCTTGCTCTTGCTAGGCAAGTGCTCTACCACTGAGCTAAATCCCCAACCCTCAGTTTCTTTTCTAATGTATTTCTAAACCCTTATGTGAACTCCAAATACCTCATTATTGTTATAGTTGTTATCTAACTATGTATTCTCCTCTGTGTCTACCTTCCTCCCTTCTCAAGTATATAAAACTCCATTTTGATGTTTATTTGCCATAATATTTTTGTTATAACAGAATTCATGAAAAATTCTATAATTATTTTGAAACTGACCATTTATCACTCTCTTATTTCTTTTCTGTCATTCTGTCTTTCTTTTACTGAAAATAGATTTTTTTTCATTTAATGTATCCTGATTATGGTTTCTCTTCCCTCTATTCTTCCAGTTCATCCCTCCCTCCAATATGATATATCTCATTTCTGTATCAAACAAACAAGCAAGCTTTTGTGGGATAATATAAAATGAAAATACATAAGACAAAAACAAACACATCAGAATAGGACAAAACAAATGCACTCAATGAAAAGAGCCCAAGAAAAGGCACAAGAAGCATAGATGGAGGAAACCGTTGTTTTGCACATTCAGCGAGCCTATGAAAACACAAAATCCGGAGCCATAATACATACACCAAACACCTTCTGCAAAAATCAAAAGAAAGAAAATAAAATAAAAAATATGTGAAAGTAAAAATTATAAAGAAAAAAGAAAAAGCATTATGAGGCAAAGAATCTCCAAAGATGGTATTGAGTTTATTTTCTCATGGCCATATACTACTAACCATGCAGCCTACTCTTTAGAGATTGTTTCCCCAGTGAGAATCCTTTGAAGAAAGCTAAATTTTCATTTCAAGAGATAACCATTTGGGTGTAGCTTCTTTATTAGGGATAGAGACATTTGTCTACTTCTCCTGAAACCTCTAGAATATCATCTGGTGCAGACTAATGTAGGCCTTGTGTGTGCTGCTTCAGTCTGTGCACTCTATTCCTCTCTATGCTCAATGAGCTGAGTGGAAGAAGTCCTCAGCAGTTCATTCCCATTGTCAGTTTTCAGAGGGTAACCTTGTGTCCTAGCATCAGCCTGGGTTGTTTAGAGATCACTGCAGGACCTCCTCAGCCAACAACTCAACCAAATATAACCCAGTCACACCACTGGAAACTTACCTGGCTACAAAAATGGTTAGTTCAGACTATGTATCCTCCACTACTAGCAGTCCTCACTAGGGTCAACCTTATAGATTCCAGGAAGTTTCCACTCAGGATTAACATATAAAAAATGGCCATTTTACCAAAAGCAATGTACAGATTGAACTCAATTCCCACTAAAATTCCCATACAATTCTTTACAGACCTTGAAAGGAAAATTTTCAGCTTCATATGGAAAAACATAAAACCCAGGGTGGCTAAAATAATTCTGAAAAATAAAAGAACTTCTGACGGTATCTCCATCTCTGATTCTGAGTGGTATAATCTGCGTGTAATAATAAAAACCACATTGAACTGGCTTAAAAACTGACATGATGATCAATAGAATTGAGTTGAATACTCCTGACATAAATTTATACACTGATGTCACACACTTATGGACAACTGATTTTTGATAAAGATGCCATACTGAAAAAAAAGAAAGCATTTTCAGCAAATGGTTCTTGTCTAACTGGATATCTGCATGTAGAAGAATACAGAAAGATCCAAGTGGATCAAAGACCTCAACACAAAACCAAACACATTGTACCAGATAGTTGAGAAAGTGGGAAACAGCCTTGAATGCACTGACACTTGAGACAGCTTTCTGAAGAGAACAATAATGGCACAAGCACCAAGATAAACAATTAATAAATGGGGCCTCATGAAAATGAAAGGTTCTGTAAGGCAAAGAACACCATCAATTAGACAAAGAGCAGTCTATGGAATGGGGAAATATTTTTATCAACTCCACCTTCAACCAGGATCTAATATCTAAAATATATAAAATTGAAGAAACTAAACATTAAAAAATTCAAATAATCCAAATAAAGAGGGTACAGATCTAAACAGAGAATTTTCAATAAAGGAATATCAAATGACTGAAAAACTTTTAAAGAAATGTTCAACAACCTTAACCATAAGTGAAATTCAAATCAAAACTAATTTGAGATTCCATCTTATACCTGTCAGAACAGCTGAAATCAATAACTCAAGTGACTACTCATGATCATGACAATATGGATAAATAATGGAGGGATCACTCCTCCATTGCTGGTGGGAGTACAAACTTGTACAATGACTATGGAAATTAATATCAAAGTTCCTGGGAAATTTAGGAATGGATCTATCTCATGACCCAGCTATACCACTCTTGGGCATTTATCCAAAGGATACTTCATTCTAACCTGGTGACATTTTTTTTTTTATTTTTTATTTTTTTTTTTTTTTAGTTTTTCGAGACAGGGTTTCTCTGTGTAGCTTTGAGCCTTTCCTGGAACTCACTTGGCAGCCCTGGCTGGCCTCGAACTCACAGAGATCTGCCTGGCTCTGCCTCCCAAGTGCTGGGATTAAAGGCATGCGCCACCACCACCCGGCCATATATTGATATTTCTTAATAGGAACTTGAATGTACTTTCAACTTATATATACAACTGTGTTTAACTGATGAGAATTTTAAAATTGTACACACCCATCAGATACTTACAAATTAGAAAACCAAACAAATAAATATGACAAATAATTGGAAACCATAAATACTGCCAAAAATCAGGCAAAAAAAAATCTATCATTATTTTCTTTGCTTTATTATAAAGTAAATGACTCTTGGTTAAACAGTTTTTATTTGTAATATGATTTATTTTTAAAAGTGTTAATTAAAAACTAGTTTCAAAATGTGATTGTAATATCATACTTTGCTGCTTAGTATTCTTCCCTCCAGTTCTACACATGCAAGCCTCATATCAAATTTGTAGGCCAGTCTTTCTTACTATCATTACATTCATAAATGTGAATGTGTGTGTCTGTGTGCATGCCTATGAATAAATATATAAATCCAACATTCTGAGTCTGTTTAGTGTTTGAATTTGGTATATTTTTAGGACTGACTACTTGCTATTGGATAACTTTTTACAGGGCTACTTATTTATTATTTATTTATTTTACATCCCATTTCCTGCCGTCCTGTCTTCCCATCCCCTACCCACCCACACCCACTCCTCCTCTATTTATATTTAGAAACAATCAGGTCTCCCATAGATATCAACAGAGCATGGCAGTACTTGTGGTAAGACTATGCACCTCCCTTTGTATTAAGGCTGGGCAAGGCAATCCAGTATAAGGAATGGGTTCTCAAGAGCCAGGCAAATCTTCATGGACAGTCTTTGCTCCCATTGTTAGAAGTCCCACAAGTAGACTAAGCTACATAACTGGCACATATGTGTGGAGTTCCTAGCTCTGTCCCATGCAGGTTCTCTGGTTTTTGGTTCAGTCTCTGTGAGTTTCTCTGAGACAGGTTAGATGTTTCTGTGGATTTTCTTGTGATGTCCTTGACCCCTCTGATTCTACAATCCTTCCTCCCTCTCTTTAGAAGGATTTCCCAAGTTTGGACTAATATTTGGCTGTGGATCTCTGCATCAGTTTCTATAAGTTACTGGATGAAGTTTCTTTGATGATAACTGGATAGTCACCAATCTGATCACAAAAGATGGCTAGTGCAGGCTACATATCCACTATTGCTAGGTGTCTTAGCTGGGGTCATCTTTGTAGATTTGTGGGGGTTTCCCTTGCATCAGGTTTCTACCTGACCTTAAAATTCCCCCATTTCCAGTCATCTCTTACAATACTCTCTCCTTCCATCCACCCCCAACTCAATCCTTCAAGTTTCTATCTCCACCTGCCACCAGTCCACCAAGGAGATCTCTTCTATTTCCCCTTCCCAGAGAAATCCTTACATAGGTTTGGGCCTACAGGGTTCATTCTTATAGAAGACTTATTCTCCCTATTCCTATACATTTTCTTATATTAAATATTCTTATATACTAGATAATGATATTTTCAGTGGGTGCAAATGGCTAATTGTCTATTCTGGACCATTATATCTTGGATTAGCAAATATCACCAAAGCTAAATCAGTCATAACCTGTTGGAAATATTGTGACAAAATATTTTCACAAAAAAATAGTAGAAAAGGATGATAAAAAGACTTTTGATTCCTTTATTACATAAAGCTTAAAAGAACACAAAAGTGTATTTTATTCCAACTTGTTCAGTATGGCAGGAATCCTTTACCTAAATAAATAATACTGCACTTAAATTTTCAATAGACAAGGATGAATAACTCAATTCTAAAAACAAATAGAGATTTCTAGACAAAGGAGATGACTCGCAGTTTATTTGTCAAAGACAGTACAAAACTACAATAATAAGGGTAGAGAGTAGAGAATTAAGTCATATATTTAAAATAAATAATTTAAAAAATCTGAATTAGCAGAACCATTTCTTAGAATGGGTTAAATTAACCAAATAAACCAATATCATTGTGTTACAGATATCACAGTGGCTAACAAGAGTCAGATCAGTGAATAGTGTCCTCTAATATAACAAAGATTCTTTCTCCTTTGCACAACTTAAGTTCATTTCTTTCTTGGTCCACTTTTGTTTGCTAAGGCTTGAATACTGTATTTTCGAAATGGAGTTTTCCTGTGCAAACCACCTGCTCCCAAATAACTGACACAGAGGCTTAATATTACTTATAAAATTTCAGCCAATAGCTCAGGCTTATTACTAACTAGCTCTTATAACTTTGACCTATTTTTATTAATCTATATATTGCCACATGGCTTGTGGTTTTACCTGTCCTCCAGCATGTCTTCCTCCCTCTGTCACTCTGACTCCATTCTTCTTCCTCCCAGCATTCTTAGTTTGGCTGTCCCATCTATACTTTGTGCCTGGCTACAAACCAATCAGCTCTTTATTAACTAATGAGAATAATACATTCACAGTGTACAGAATATTCCACAGCATTTTCCCTTTTTGTCTAATTAAAAAAGAAGCTTTTTTTTTTTTTTTTTTTTTTTTTTTTTCCGAGACAGGGTTTCTCTGTGTAGTTTTGCGCCTTTCCTGGAACTCACTTGGTAGCCCAGGCTGGCCTCGAACTCACAGAGATCCACCTGGCTCTGCCTCCCGAGTGCTGGGATTAAAGGCGTGCGCCACCACCGCCCGGCAAAAAAAGAAGCTTTTTACCATAGTAAAATTATATATAACAGAAAAGTGGTGAAGTGAAAATTACAGCTAAAATACGCAGTCCATTTGTATTTGACAAAAATAGAGAAAATTGCTGGGCTTTAATCCCAGCACTCGGGAGGCAGAGCCAGGTGGATTTCTATGAGTTTGAGGCCCACCTGATCTACAGAGTGAGATCCAGGACAGGCACCAAAACGACATGGAGAATCACTGTCTCAAAAAAAAAAAAAAAGAGAGAGAGAGAGAGAAAAAAATATTTTACTATTTATCTTATCTTTGTGACTCCAAAATACATCTTCTATCATAACTAAGGAAAACTATAATTATCTAGTCTTCAACTCCATCAGAGACCTGAGAAGGATATCATATTACCCGAGTGAACAGAAAATGCAGAGAAAACAACTTCCAAAACTAAGAAATGACAGAAACACCTAGCTGGGGAAACAGTCATCTCTGGCTCCTCTGTAATGTTGGGCACCCATCTTCAGCCTACAGGTCTAGAATATCTGACAGACTTTTTTGTGAAGGAAGATTTTTTTAGTACTGCCCCACCTTTTCTTGGCAAAGCTTGACAGCCCCCTTTCTTATCTCCTCCTGGTCCAATTTGGACAGTAGCTGTCAGCAATTGAAGCAAGGTTAGTTTCCTTGCCCATATGGGTAGCTTTTGTCACAAAGAAAGCAAACTCCATCTGAGGTTTTTTTTCAATGTCCATCATCCTCTCTAAAGTAGATTGGTACTGCCAGCATCAGATATGTCTTACTGTCATGAAAAGCCTTAAAGTTATTAAACATATGGATGCCAAATTCTATAAGCCTTTAAAGTGTTTGCAGACCATATATTTATCTAAATATATCTGTTTATTATTTTGAAAACTTATTTAAAATGACTATAAGTCTCACTATTATTGATGACTATTAATCTGTATTTTTTAATTATACATTACATTTTTAAATGAGTTGCAGAAACACAATAAGCCAAACAAGAGTAGCAACATGTATAAATTATAACAGAAATAACTTTAAATTTGCATCAATATAAAAAATTCATACCAATATAATGCATTTAAGACTAGTAGTTACTATTTTTGATTTAAAAGTAGATTCAATAATCTACCCTTTTATCTTGTCATTTCTATAACCTATATCTTTTTTCCTTTAGAAAGATATCTTTGAATTTAACTCCTTTATTTAGCTTTTTTTCTGACTATGACCAATAACAATTTGTAACCAACCCCCTTTAATGATAACAAACATCCATAACACATTTTTGGGGAATGTGGGCATATTTCTCTAGACTACTTCCTGTTGATTGTGGCAACTAGTAAAATTTGGACCCTGAGAAAATTTTTGATTATGATCAAGTCCTGACTGGAGTATTCTGTGAGGCTGTACCAATTCATCAAGAAAGCCTTGAAGCTATTCTGGAAGCAGAATTCTGAAGAGACTGTAACAGAAGCATTTGGAGATGTATTACCTGGACCATCTGTCTTCATTGATGTCTAGTCCCCTTGTTCTGAAAATACATAAACTTGTAAAGGTAACATAGACATCCGCATTAATACAAGTATAGACTGTGCATTGTACATAAATCAGCAAAAGGTGATTTTTTTTTGTTTTGTTTTATGCTGGAGCAGGTAAAATATACATTACATGTCTTTTTTTTTTTTTTTTTTTTTTTTTGGTTTTTCGAGACAGGGTTTCTTTGTGTAGCTTTGCGCCTTTCCGGGAACTCACTTGGTAGCCCAGGCTGGCCTCGAACTCACAGAGATCCACCTGGCTCTGCCTCCCGAGTGCTGGGATTAAAGGCGTGCGCCACCAGCACCCGGCTTTTTTTTTTTTTTTTTTTTTGGCATTACATGTCTTATAACATTTTTTCTTTATGTTTGTAGCCAGGATTTTTAGGAGGTGTTCCTCAATCAAATCTGATCATCTTTAACTTTGAATGAATCCACAGTCTTTCATTTCCTGTGGAAATAAAAGCAAGACCTCTCCCCCAAAGTAACACACCTTTTGACTTAAATTTTGAAGTCAAAGTATTTTTAAACTAAGTTGGTTGACTCTAGCAGTTTTCAAAATCCAGTGTCTCTTAGCAGTCAAGAATTCAAAGACAATGTAATAGCATACAGGATCCAGATTCTCTGTTTATTTCCTATCATTTAATGGCTTTTTTTTATATCACTTTACTCCCCCTTTAAGGACTTTATTATTTAAAACTGTATTTTTTTAATCTATGACTGTATATATTTTTCTTTTCTCTCTCCCAAGCCTATGTCTATATTTAAATACATTTTAAGCTACTTAGAGGCTTTTTTAAAAAAATCTGAACTTGCTTTATATTTTTTTAAATCTATGACTGTATATGTTTTTTTTTTTTTTTTCTTTTCTCTCTCCCAAGTCTATGTCTATATTTAAATACGTTGTAAGCTACTTAGAGGTTTTTTTTTTTTAATCTGAACCTGCTTTACTGCATATCGCTTTCCTTTTCTGAACACATGAGCCAAATTTTAAACTGCTAAGTGGCATGGTTAGGACCAAAGCCTTTGCTTTGGTGGCTGGCTCTGCCCTGCTAGGTTCTCTGAGCACCTAGCTTCATGGCAGAAGTTCCCAACATGAGAGTCATGATTACTGCCCCAATTCTGGGAAGTTGTTGGGCCCACACTGCCATCAAGTAGCACAATGCTTGCTGCTCATAAACACCATTCCAATGTTTGGTAGCAGATTCTCTTAAAAGAGCTCTGCAGTTTTTGCACCTAGCACTGAGTCAGAAAGCCATCTCTTGAAAGAGCACACGTCTTCTCCCCTGCCAGCAAACAGAGCCCACCCAAGAAAATACAGCTACTAAGAAGCCATGCTCAACTCTGTTCTTGTGTGTATAGCAACCTTTTTTAAGATTTGTCAAATTTTATGTGAAAATTTCATCAACATGCTGTATGTAGGCAGATTTTTACTGTCCTGACCACCTGCTCCCAAATAAGTGACATAGAGGCTTAATATTACTTATAAAAGCTTGGACAATAGCTCAGAGTTATTACTAACTAGATCTTACAACTTAAATTAAGCCATTTCTAGTAGTCTATGTGTTGCCATGTGGCTTGTGGCTTTACCTGTCTCTAGCATGTTTTGCTCCCTCTGTCTCTCCTCGTAACTCCTCTCACTCCATTCTTCCTCCTCCCAGTATTCTCAGTTAGGCTGCCCTGCCTATACTTTCTGCCTAGTTACTGGCCATTCAGATCTTTATTAACCAATGAGAGTAATACATATTCACAGTGTACAGAATGATATTCCAGAGCAAATTTACAAAATTACTTGGAAAATAATTACAAAATGAATGCTACTCAAAAAATACATTGTCAAACACATGTATATACCTCTAGTGATATCACTTAAAAAGATATTTGCTGAATAATGCAAAAAGTCAAAAAATTCAAAAGAGTAATACCAAGGAGATAAAAAGAGACACTTTTAGTACCTGAAAACCATGTTTATGGATTGAAGGAGCATCAACTCAGAACTTTTTGCGAGCTCAGGGAAATTTTATAAGGCAGAGTGAAGCTGGAACAAGAACATGATCAATTTTCTGGATTGTCATTTGCATATTTTTAACAATGTCATCCTGCATTCCAAGGGATTGTCTGAGGTACCAGCACAGCTGTAGGCATATGGGATGTCCACCATAGATACGTCATGGTGACTATTTGATGCTGACATCAAGCCATCTACATTTAGCAATAAAAAGGCATGTCTAGTTCTAAGTGAAGCCAAGTCAGTAAGTTATCAGGGAAAAAATGGAAAAAAAAAATCATTTTAAAGCTGGTGTTAAGATATTGGAAGGAAGAAAGGGGCCTAGAAAACTGCACCCTTTCAGTTTACATGCAATGTGCCTTTTGGATTTGAAAGCATCTGAAAACATTAGTACCTCATGATAAATTGTGAAAAGTGAGGTGACATTTTAAATTTTCAGAATGGCCACATTACCAACCATTTACAACATGAGCTTGATTTCTAATAATAGTAGTTAATATATATCATACTTTGCGATATCAATGAAAACCAATGAAACATGAAATTAAAGGGGCTGAACATTGATTGATTCATTTAATACCCAATTTAGGCAATTAATCTGAGGTTGTAATTAGATGTATTTCCTGAGGGGACATTTCTCTGAATGAGTTCCCATCTAGTCCTCTGCTTTACATGTCTGTGAAGAAAACAGAAACATTTCTTGCTTATTCATTGGCTCTTCTAGATACAGTGTTTGATCGTGCATTCTTATATATGCTCTTCAACTATTTAACTACATGGTGAGCCACCCCTTATGTGTCCTCAACAGTGTAACAATAACATCAACACCTAGCTGTCAAGACAATGAAGTGCAATCTTCTTCCCAGAGTGTATTCTCAGAAGCTATCTGAATTTCAAGTATTAGCAATTTCCATGTAGATTTTTTTGTGTGGTCTTGAATGAGAATGTGATAATATTATTTACACCAAGTGTGCTTCCTTAGTATTTCATATGACATTAGATCCTTGAAGAACTCATGATCCTATATGGCATGGGAAAATATATAGAACTTAACTGTGGGTCACAACGCCATATGTGGTACCATAACTAAAAGAGAAGACCAAGAAAAATTTGGCAACTAAAAAAGTTCTTGAACAGGTAATGACCAAAATTAATTCAAAATCAAGCAATGAAATTATTCTGAGATGTTTCCAACAGTGATCATCCCTGTTGTAAAACACTACTTTTTTCTGTAGCCTTGGTAGTGAACACACTGTACACACACTTCGCCCTGAAAATTGCAGGCACACCATTTAGACCTTGGAATACCTCAGTTGATATTAAAGACTCTTATATGTTACAAACTGTAATTTTTTTCCTTGGTTTTTCGAGACAGGGTTTCTCTGTGTAGCTTTGCGCCTTTCTTGGAACTCACTTGGTAGCCCAGGTTGGCCTCGAACTCACAGAGATCCACCTGGCTCTGCCTCCCAAGTGCTGGGATTAAAGGCGTGCGCCACCACCACCCTGCTATTAACTGTAATTTTTTTATTGTACATAGAATATTCTAGCCTTGTAGACATATGTTCTTATTTGCATGTAGACAACTTTATATTTTCTTACCACAATTTTTATATGTATAAAATGAGTATATTTTCAGTGTATTATGTTATTCTATTTGATTTAACTATTGCTTTTTGAGTTGCTGATTTTAGTTTCACAAAAGAAATCATTAAGTTAATTTTGGTTTTGGTTGAAGATAGAATTCTCAGAGACTTCACAAATTGTTTTTATAATTTTTCTGTAAGTTTTTATTTATTTGAAGCATTATTCTCAGCGTTGATAATTACAATAAAATAAAAATTAAGTCAAATGTATTGACAATTTAGTACGTTCTACATTATCAAATATTTAACTGATTAAATTATTTATAAAAAAAACCAAGCATGTAAATTTAGCTTATCTTTAACAAATTTGTAATTATAACCCTATCAAATAGATGTTAGAAGTAAACTTCTCAATGTCTAATTATCACATGTCACTTTGTATTTCAGTCTGATATATGATATAATTGGAAAAATATAAAACTGCCTTAGGTGAAAATGGGTCATGGTTTTAACCTCTAGTTATTATCATGCAGATGATGAATAGAAAATGAGATAAAAAGTTTGATTTGTTCTTAGGTTGGCAATAAGACTTTGTCTGTTATGATACAATTAAATACTTTAACAGAGAGTTGATATATATATATATATATACATATATATTTATATTTCTATATATTTACATATGTTATGTATGCCAACTAGACATTTATATTATATGTACAAATAAAACAGTATTATTTATATATTATACCCTTATAAAAAATATACATGAATGCGAACTTCAAGTTTAAATGTTAATATATTAATCATAACTGTATTCTGTTTCCAAATCTACTTTTTCTCTGAGTTGTTTTCTTTCCTATTATGTCAGTAAATCTTTATTTTTTTAAATCAAATCACATTATTTCCAATATTCTCCAGAAATGAGCAAAACACATCTTGCCTACTTGGGCAATTATATAGCAAAGGTACCATTAATTGAAAAGCAGAGAGCTGCCTTCTCAACATTGCTTCACATCATTTGTCATTCTTTCTGATGTTTGAGTGGCAAACGCCAAAACCACAATCTGCATCATGTATAAACAAAAGAAATTCACAGTACCTTATAAATAGTATTCCTTGCTTTCTCTAAGAAGAGTTGTGTATACGTGTATATAAGTGTGTATGTGTGTGAGGTTCAGTCAAAAACCCATAATTAAAACAACATACATGCATCAAGGATGGTTAAGCAAACACTGAGGAGCTCTTAGTTGTAGGAGAGAGGGTAGTGCATATCAAATTAATACCTACTAAGCTGTCAATTTAAAGTCAGGCTTGCTCTGTGAAAGGTAAAGTCGCTCAATTCAACCGAGAAAGCAAACATTATTTTAAGCATCAGGAATTGAAAGTACCGAACATTAATAACCAGCAATTTCTAGCTTTAATCCATGCAATTAAAAAGGTCAAAAGTGTTAATGTTGATAAAGGTCTTTTAAAAAGAGAAGTACTAGATGAGACCCTAATTATTAATCATCATCAAGAAATGCTCTGGCAGCAATTAGCACAGCATCATAAGGCAAGTTTCTAAAAAGATTCACAATAATGAAAGTACATTTTTGATACCCAAACAAACTTAAAGTGCATTAAATTACATGCAACAAAGAGAGAGTTGTATTCCCCATAACTAACATAATTGTGTAAAATTTGTAAATCTTGCCATATAACCTGACCATATTTGGCTGTAGTTAAATTAATTGACATCTGCATAATTTCTAGAGATAAATGCAAAATATTCTACCTATTGATTGCAACAATGTATTTCATGCTTAAAAACTCATTAGTTATCTTATGTCTTTTTTACTAAGATTATTTATAAAAGATTAACGAAAAAGTAGATAAAATTATCCATGGAAAAACAGCAAATTTTAGGGTTAAGGAATGTCACTTTAAAAATCACTATTAACTCAATATAATAGCTATACACCAATACATACTCTTAAATACACATACACAGCATTAAATCATCTTAACATCAATAATTCAATTATATTTATTGATTGAAAATTATGATTATTTGAGAAGAAAATAGTTTTATAGTTGGCAGAGGATAAAGAGGGACACACAGTATTCTTCAGTATGACAAAAAATGTTGAAACTAAATAGATCTGTAAATATACATTGTGAAGGTACTAAACTTTAACTAGTGTTCACTCTCAAATGGTCAACAGCGAATTATGTGAATGTGTTCTATTAAAATTATTCAGAACACTGAAATTTTAACACTTAAATATAGTTTGTAAGTTCTTATATCATCTTTTTTCATCTTTTTACATTCCAAATTTAGCATCCGTTTGAGCATATGGAAAACAGGTAGCTTGCATTTATTCTATACACAGAGCTTCTGTGTTCTGAAGTATTTTATTTTTTTAAGAAAACCCAAAGTTTATTTCAGACTGATGTACTTCATTGCCAGAGTTAAAGGAAATCACAATAGTCCAAAATAAATAAATAAGTAAAAGAAGACATGACTCAAGGAAACTTTAGAATAATTAGAAAACAGGAAATATCTTGCCGAACTGAAAAGTTCAACCAAAGTGTTCATGTCCACACAAGAGCAGCTAAGCAAGAAAAGTGATTCCAGCATGGCACTATAAGCACACCATTAATCCAAGGATTCAGAAGGTAGAGGCAGGTGGATATCTTTGAGTATGAAGCCATGCCATTCTACATAATGAGTAACAGCCTAGCCAAGGTACATAGGGAGAAAATGTCTCAAAAAACAAACTTAAAAAAAAGAGTAAAGAAAAGACAAAAAGAAGAGTGATTTTAATGGGAGAATTCTCTCTCTCCCAAACACACACACACACACACACACACACACACACACACACAAGTGAGAAGTCTCTACCAAACTGCTCACCACAGAGAGGTTATGAATGATAGACTTCTTATTCACAGCTTTCAACTCATCTTAGGAATCTTTATTAACTCCTCTTATATATTTTGAATATGAGTTCTAAAATCTTTTGTATTTTAAAGCAAAAAAAAGTGTACTGATAAGTATAATTCAAGTGTAACGATGCATACTTAGTAGGTAAGTGGCGTTAGGTTTTATTACATGTCACATAATTTGAGTTGCATATTATTAAAAGTAAAGTAGACATTTCCCAATTAAATTTAAATAACACATGAAAGAATGTGAAGGAATATAGTAGTCTGACTATAAAGTGAAAAAATATGTTGTGCTTGCTTTACACTTAAGTAATGATTTTCAGAAACATTCCAAGTATAAGAAAGTTCACAAAGAGTAAAACTTCAAGGGCATTTTAAGTAACACATTGCTGCTGTTTAATAAAGCCTACTCTTCTATAATGAAGTCTGTCTTATAGTCTGCAGTGGAGCATTCATAATTTGAGTAAAACCATTAACATCCCAGCTCAGGTTACAATGTGTGCACAATGACTCAAAATGCTCATTCGACTGCGTGTTGATTGGGAATCTAATAGTTAGGAACAATCAAGTATATTTTAGTTTATTGCAAATGCTGTATGAATTTATTAACCTTTTAGTATAATGCTATTTAGGCTTAGGATTCATAGTTCCAAAAATAACTCCCGGAGCTCTCATACAGGTTTTGTTATGGTTTCTAAATATATTTAGACCATTTCAAAGGAGTTGTTAAATTAGAAAAAGAAAAACA
This sequence comes from Peromyscus leucopus, assembly GCF_004664715.2. Classification (NCBI taxonomy): domain Eukaryota; kingdom Metazoa; phylum Chordata; class Mammalia; order Rodentia; family Cricetidae; genus Peromyscus; species Peromyscus leucopus. The sequence continues at coordinate 65,838,344 of NC_051071.1, read as the reverse complement.
GTGATGCCTAAAAAATCACTTTTAGGTTTATTCCTCACAGATAAGTTTTATATGTTAGAGTTCATTTCTCATTTTATAAGATGAAAATTTATTTTGATTTAATTTTAACTGTCAGTATTACATGATATTTCACTCCTAAGGGAAAAACTTATCCCACAGTATTTTTTTTTTTTTACTGAAAAATAAGATTATTTCTAAATCATTAATAGTAGTATTTTAAGAGACTGGTCACAGGGTATAAAGCATATACCACAGAAGTGTGGGGACTAGAGTTTACTCACCACTCATATGAATGGTGGGCATGCATGGCACCCAGTTAAACTGCAGTTCAGAGAAGACAACAATAATGAATCTCCGTAGCAAACTGGATGGCTATATAGAAGAATACATGGGCTTTGGGTTCAAGAAGAATAACATGCCTCCATATGTAAGTGGATATAAATTGGGGATAACACCTGACATTAAATCTCTGCCTTTTATGCCCACACATGAATTTGTGCTCACATATATACACACATCCACATACACTAACACATGTATATGCACACACTTACAAAATGATCAGTAAGTAAACAAATACATGAACAACTAAAATTTAAAGTGTTTAATCTTGTAATGACACTTTTTGTTTTTAAGTTGCTCTTCAATAGCTTGTCAAATTTCAGAAAAGTATTCTCATATTTTGCAGTGCTAGGGATTGAAACTTCTCAATTATGAGGATATAAATTATAATAAACTTTGTTTTCAAAGACAATTGTGAAAATTATGACAGTGTTTCTTTTGGGTTTTCTGATAATGAATATAGACTATACTGTATTCAGTTCTGTATTCCGTCATATTGCATTGATATGTATTTTTCTTAAAATTAAAAAAAAAAGCACAACTATGGGCATCATTTGCCTTTTCATTTTGTTTGAATGTGATAATTTCTTATTAGGACAATGTTAAGACAAAAGAAGGGATATAGGAATTCACTCAAATCCCAAGAAAAGCAACAGTTTCTCATAGATACCTGGGATTGTGTCTGATTGCCATCCAGGATTTCAAATTTAAATCTCTGTGACACCATCTGTAAGCATTTATATTTTACTAGACTTAGTGCTTATGAGGTCTTCACAAACATAGTACCTAACAGGCCAACTAAGAACAGTATTTTCTATTATAAGAAGATATTTAAATAGAAGGGTTAAGTCCCCATAAAAAGATTGTTCTGCTTCCAGGACAACATGATGTCATTGGACTAACAATAGCTGCCTTCTTTCTTCAGTAATTTCAAGCATGAGTACTAGTAGGTATTTCAGAATCAAGTCCTAATACTGTCATTCCTATTGTTGCAGGCAAATCATTTCTCTACAACCTCAGATATACTGAGTAACTTTTCAGCATGGTTGATTTTAAATCAAACCCAAAGAATCACCAGCATATTTTCAAGTAGTCACCAAAGATAAATATGTACTTATAATGACTCTAGGACTTCATAGTTCTTGATGAGTCTCATTTTTTTTGCAAGGAATAAGGTGGAGTTTTTCAGAAGCTACATAGATCATGACATACAAAGATCATATTCTGAAGGAGGTACAAGGATCTAGAAATTCTTCCAGGAGTGGAATAAAAGAACAGATTCCTATATGTCATACTCTGACATTCATACACCTGCACACAAAAGTAAATAAAAAATTAATTAATTAATTTAAAAAATTTAATAAATAATATAGATAATTTCTGTTAAGATATGGATTGAATAATTTTATATGAATAAACATAAATGATAAATGGTATTTTATGAACCTGTTACTATTTTTTTTAATTTTATAATTTAATTATTTAATTTTACATATCAGCTGTGGATTCCCTTGTTCTCCCCCTCCCCCTTCCCTTCCCCCCCAGCTCACCCCCCATTCCCATCTTCTCCAGGGCAAAGACTCCCCTGGGGATTGAGTTCAACCAGTGCATGAGCTGGCTGTTTGGAACCTGGGGCTTATACAGGGACACTTGGCATAGCCTGGGAGGAGGAGACTGGACCTGCCTGGACTGAATCTATCTGTTATTCTTAATTCGACAATATAACTATTAAATCGTTGTTTTTATGATAATATACATGTATTTATATATAAGCAAATTTAGGCTACTTAGTAAGAAAGTTCTTGAACCAAAGTGTGACACCACTGCACAGATATTTGCTTTGGGGTTTGTTTAAAATATCCTTTCTGAGAATTTTTCTGAGACTCTTCTAACCAGGATTCAAATGTCAGTTCTCAGTAGATTTTCTAGGAAAATAAACCTAAACACCTCTGTGCCTTCAGCAATAATTTTGTGTACATTGTACATTAATTTTTACCACTGTTCAAAAGTCCTGGAAAATTTTGTTTATATTTTTTAATCCTCACATATTTATTTGGTAACTCCTCTGCTGAAAAAGATAGCTCATATTTATGAAAACATTTTTGCTCAGTATTGAGCCCACACAAAGAACAGATTTCCAAGTCAGGACCTTGCAAGTCACAGTATAATGAAATCAGTTGTCATCAGCAAATCAAAAGATGTGGCGCTTTGATGGTGACTCCCTGGGACTCTCGTTTCCACCTGAGACATACTTTCACTGACACAAGGTAGTAGATGAGCTCTTTAAGTGAAGTTCATGGGTTACCTCTGACTGAGAGTGTTATTTCCGTGACACCATGCCGTACACCAAAGCATTGTTTGTGTTGTTAACATGACATTTCCTGGGGATCTGCATCTAAAAAATTCATAGGTACTTGGATTATTTTTCATGAACTGTGTTATTCAAAGGCATCCTGCTAAAAATCATTGTATGTGAGTATTCTTTTCATGGAATATTATCATATGTCTGTTAGGAAGTTTTCTTATCAACAAATTTAGAAGAAAATTAAACTTGATCACTGACATACATACCTACCTACACACACATACACACACACACACACACACACACACACACACACACACACACACATACAGTATCTCTATAGAAACCAATAGAACAGATGAACAGATCAGTTACTTTCATACATACATTTCAACCATAAATTCTGTAGAATATAAAAAAGGATCTATGAAATGTAAGTATTCATAAGCATGTTAGGAAATATACTGGAAGTCATTACTTGATGTACTTTTAATATTCAATTAAATTTTTAGTAAAGTTTAGCATCTTAAAAGTTAATTTGAAGGTATTTGCAAAGGATAGTGTGTTTAAATATTGAATTGCAAGTATTTTCTTAATTTCTTTCTTGAGTAAAATTCTCACAATCAAATATCAGAATCTACAGACATATATTATGCACAGGAATACCATTAAAAAGATCAGATTAGAACTCTTTCCTGAAAATCGACTATGGACAAGACCTAACAAAGGCAGAGTGCTGTTCATGATGTCATCTGCAGTTTAAAATATCACATAAATATTGTTAGTGTTTATCCTCCAATAAATGTTTGCTAGACTTTTTTATAAACTGACTGTTGATATACTTTATTCAATTTAGTGTTTTCAATATAGGTTTGTACTTTAAATTCCATATATAGTTATAAGTTTTATCCAGCCTTTATATACAGGTACATATATACAGAGATATATATATTCCTATATCACCCAGTATACATTAACCTAAAACCTTCCTTACATTGGCACAGTAGCTATTATATCATTATAATGAATAAACAATTGCTTTACTTCAGCATATTCACTAATAATTTTCAGAACTTACTTTGCATTTATTCTTCCAGAACCATTATCAGTAATCAAACTAATAAACCTAGTGATATTTGGTAAAAGATAGTAGTTTAATATATAATCAAATGGAAATCATTGCCAAATACTAGGTGCAATCTTAATTCAATACAAATTCATTTCATCATATTAATTTTGGTTAATCATGATGGACATGATTTAGTAAATCTAAAAATAGATTCAACATGCTTCAGCATTCACATAATAATTCTATGAATTTAGTAAGGACAACCATTCTGCGAAAGCTTCAATTGCTCTTTTTTTTTTTTTTTTTTTTCGAGAGAGAGAGGATTTCTCTGTGTAGTGTAGATGTAATTCTGAATGGTCTTATTAAATAAAAAACACAGAGCCAAATAAAGAGTTAAAAGCCCAAGAGGTCAGAGCACTAGCGAATAGCCTTTAGCTTACCAGCCGCTGCCATCCTTCCCCTGAGAAAGAGACCTATTTCCTGTGTGTCTGTCTTTTTCTTGACTTTCTGTTCTGCCTTCTCATTGGTTTTAAACCCAACCACATGACCTCCTTGTCACTACCTGTCTATACAGACCTCCAGGTCTCTATGGTTGGTATTGAGATTAAAGGTGTGTGTCTCCATGCTAGCTGTATCCTTGAACACACAGAGATCTGCCTGTTATGTGGTCAGACTAAGGGCATGTGCTACCCCTGCCAGACTTCTACTAAATGGCTTGCTATTAGCTCTGACCCCCAGGCACTTTTATTTATTAACATACAAATAAAATCACATTTCAGTACAAATAAAATATCACCATAGTGTAGTTTTGGTGCCTGTCCTGGATCTCACTCTGTACACCAGGCTGGCCTCAAACTCACAGAGATCCACCTGCCTCTGTTCCTCCTGAGTGCCGGGATTAAAGGCATGCACCACCACTGCCCAGCTAATTGTTCTTTTTTTAAACAGAAAATTTGTGCCTGCACATTAAGGCATATCCACATACATTTATGAAAAAATGTAGTATGTATAGAATATTTTCTAGGATAATCAAACAAAGATTTGATGTCAATCTCCTCAAAGTACCAAAACTGTAAAAAGTAAAACTAAAAGTTCTGGCATAAAGAATTATAACTTGATGACAATTTAGGCTACAATTTTTATAGAAATATGTTTATATTCAGTGACTTTCTTCACAGCTGGAATAAGTAACGGAACCATCTGGAAAGAATTATTTCTTTCAGTGTATGATTATCTTCATTACTTAATCCATTCAGTTTCCCCTTATTCCTGTCCTCAAAAAGTCATGACCTCTTCTTTCACTTACATAATGCACTTAAATATGAATATTTAAATAAAGTCTGATAAATACATTTAATATTGTTGCTATTTGGATTTGTTTAGGGCTCAGCACTTGGAATTGGACAAACTATCAGTGAGTTCTTCTCAGAGAAGACTAATTCTCTCTTACTCAACAAATACTTCTTGCCTGTAGTCCTTCATCTAGGTATAGGGCCTTGTGATATACAATCTCATCCTCTATGAAAAGTCAGTTGTATTGGTCTTGTTTACGTAACCATGCTATTATAACACTATTTCCCCATAGATATTTTGGTTCTTCTGTCGCGTGCATGTGTGTGTGTGTGTGTGTGTGTGTGTGTGTGTGTGTGTGTGTGTGTATGTGTTTTAAATATCTATTGCTGAGGGCTAGGTAAAGGCAAAGGCCCATTTAGTGGGTATGGATAGAACAAGGAAATGTGAGTTCCATGCTAGAGTGATGCTTGGCAAGGACAACAATGGACTATTCCAGGTCTCCGGGGTCTCCAGGCTAGGATCTAGCGTGTTACCATTTTTGGGTAAATATATGATCAAATGTCCTAGACACTGAGCTGTTAATGTTTTGATTACTATACCAAGGTGTACTTTGCCAAAGTGGACCTCTGTTTACTCTTAGTTCCCAGTAACCTTGTTGTTTTATGTACTTTAATTCTTTGATGAGGGCTGAGAAGAAAACTTATCTTTTGCTATAAAATTAAGTTTCAAACGACCAACAGTCCAATTAAGAAATTGGCTTTAGAACTAAACATCTTCTGAGGCCAGGACAATATGGCCCCATCCCTGAAGTGGCCTTCACAATACGGAAAAGGTACAGTGCCCTTTTCCTCGAAGGCAGCTTAACAGGCAGAGGGCCGATGGCTTCTGTTGTGCAATGGAACAGCAGCTGAAAGCTCACACCTCTCGATAGTAGACTGGCATTTAATAGAGGGACATGGAGAAGAAGGGGATGTTGAGATGAAGCCATATATACACAGCCAAGAAGAATGGACAGCTGAATTAAAAAACTGTCAACAATTTCCAGAACTTAAAATCCTGAATCATGACAGGACACTAGTGGAATTCAGGTGTTTCTGGTATGTGGACTGCTCTCACCCAATGTGAGGTTGAACTGTTGACCTTGTGTACATCCTACTACACAAATGAGTCTGTCAGATACACTAAGCCTATAGACTGAAGATGATGCCCCAACACTGCGGGGAAACCTCAGGTGACTGCCCAGGCAGCTGGCTGTTTCTGTTGCTTGCATGCACTTCCTGTTTTTATTTTTGTTAGCTAATATTATTCCCTTCTTGGGTCTCTGAGGGAGTTGAAGATTAGTTAGTTATGGTTGAAGATTAGTTAGTTATAGTTGAAAATTAATTAGGATAGAAAGTGCATTAGATATATTTTGGATTTACCAAAATAGGATAGATAATGGAATTATTTTCTCTGATTTGTCAAATACCTGTTTAGGTATTTATTACTTGTATATATTGTATATAGTCATTGTACTTTTGTATATAGTTTTTCTTATGTTAGTTATAACCTTTTTCTTTTTTTCTTTTTATTGTCCCCTCACCTCCCGCTCTCCCTTAATCAAGAGGCGCTCCAATAAAGTGTGATCTGAGAAGAATCTTTGAGTGGTGGTCATTCTTCCTCGCTGGGCGAGGAGCTCGCTGTAACTGGTGCCGAAACCCGGGAAGGGAAACTTCGGACACCAGGTGAGGGGTCAAAGAGGATTCAGAACTCAACACACGGATCGGTGACATCGGTAAGTTCTCCAGGTATTGTCAACAAGGCAAATTTAGAATGCAGTTAGAAATTTTACAGATTTAGGGAAGCTGCAGTAGTAGTAGGTTCTCCTCCAGGGTCCAGGGTGTCACCCATCATGGATAGTGGAAAAGGTAGGTTTACAGAACCAGACACGAATTCTCTCCCACTTTGTGGGTCTTTTTTTTTTTTTTTTTCATTTAATTTAATTTTATTTCACAATACCATTCAGTTCTACATAACAGCTACAGATTCCCTTGTTCTCCCCCTTTCTGCCCCCCTCCCCTTCCCCTCAACACACCCCCCATTCCCACCTCATCCAGGGCAAAGCCTCCCCTGAGGACTGAGATCAACCTGGTAGACTCAGTCCAGTCAGGTCCAGTCCCCTCCTCCCAGATTGAGCCAAGCATCCCTGCATAAGTCCCAGGTTTCAAACAGCTAACTCATGCAATGATCCCACAATCTGGTACCACTGCCTAGATGACTCCCAAACAGATCAAGCCAATCAACTGTCTCACCCATTCAGAGGGCCTGATCCAGTTGGGGGCCCCTCAGCCATTGGTTCATAGTTCATGTGTTTGGCTATTTGTCCCTGTGCTTTATCCAACCTTGGTTAGAACAATTCTCGCTCATATAAACCCTCCTCTTTCTCGCTAATTAGACTCCTGGCGCTCCACCCGGGGCCTAGCCATGGATGTCTGCATCCAGATTCCTCAGTCCTTGGATGGGGTTTCTGGCACAACTATTAGGGTGTTTGGCCATCCCATCACCAGAGTAGGTCAGTTTGGGCTGTCTCTCGACCATTGCCAGCAGTCTTTTGTGGGGATATCTTTGTGGATTTCTGTGGGCCTCTTTAGCACTTTGTTTCTTCCTTTTCTCATGTGGTCTTCATTTACCATGGTCTCATATTCCTTGTTCTCCCTCTCTGTTCTTGATCCAGCTGGGATCTCCCACTAAATCCAGCTACTCTGAACCTGCTAGAAGAGAAAGTAGGAAGGAGTCTTGAATGCATTGGCATTGGAGATCACTTCCTAAATATAACACCAGTAGCACAGACACTGAGAGAAACCATCAATCAATGGGACCTCTTGAAACTGAGAAGCTTTTGTAGAGCAAAGGATATGGTCAACAAGGCAAAGCAACAGCCTGCAGAATGGGAAAACATCTTCACCAACCCCACATCTGACAGAGGACTGATATCCAGAATATATAAGGAACTCAAGAAATTAGACATCAAAACGACCAACAGTCCAATTAAGAAATGGGCTTTATAACTAAACAGAGAATTCTCAACAGAGGAAACTTAAATGGCTGAAAGACATTTAAGGAATTGCTCAACATCCCTAATCATCAGGGAAATGCAAATCAAATCAACTCTGAGATAGCACCTTACACCTGTCAGAATTGCTAAGATCAAAAACACTGAAGACAGCTTATGCTGGAGAGGATGTGGAGCTAGGGGAACTCTCCTCCACTGCTGGTCGGAATGCAAGCTTGTACAACCACTTTGGAAATCAATCTGGTGTTTTCTTAGAAAATTGGAAATCAATCTCCCCCAAGATCCAGCTGTACCACTCTTAGGCATATACCCAAGAAATGCTGAATCATACCACAAGAGCACTTGCTCACCTATGTTCATAGCAGCATTGTTTGTAATAGCCAAAACCTGGAAACAACCTAGATGCCCTTCAACTGAAGAATGGATAAATAAATTGTGACACATATACACAATGGAATACTACTCAGCAGAGAAAAACAATGACATCATGAGGTTTGCAGGCAAATGGATGGATCTAGAAAAAATCATCCTGAGTGAGGTAACCCAGACTCAGAAAGACAAATATGGTATGTACTCACTCATAGGAGGATACTAGATGTGGAACAAGGATGGCTAGACTGCTACTCATATCACCAGTGAGGCTACCTGGAAAACAGTACCCCAAGAAAGACACGAGGATCGCCCAATGATGGAGAAATGGCTGAGATCTTCATGAACAACCTAGACACGAGTGGGAGCACTTTGTGGGTCTTAATTCCAATTAATTGTGGTGGTTAGCCTCATAATATAAGTGCCACTATTGCTCCCTAGGAATATCCTACTGTGCTGGTCATTGTTGTGGTTTGTAGACTTCATGGCAAAGTGGGACTATTGACAGATTTTCCACCTAGGCAGGTTGTCAAGCATTTTCAGATATTATGAGAGCTAATCCTCAGGGTGGAGGCTTCCAGTTCAGTTCTAGCTCAATGCCTTTGAGTCCTGGGTCTAAAGTATATGTTGTTTCCAGTATAGGGTCTTTTTTTTTCTTTGATGGCAACCAAAGACATTGACAATAACTGGCCTTGTTTAATGAGTCACTTGGATTCCATTGACCAACATTTTGAAGGAAATTTTATCATGAACTGCACATTATTTTGTTTTTGCTGTTGAAAAATCTATGACTGTTGAAGTGGGAGAATTGCTTTGCCAACTATGAGCAGTTGAGCAACACGTCCCTCAGATGTTTTGTTTTACATTTATCATCACCTTTTTTCTGTTTTCTGAACATTGTTAGAATAGAGTGTTTTGATGATTTATCTCATTTGGATGTGTATGTTCCACTCTCTCTGAATTTATTGCATACACTTATTGTATTTTTATGTTAGAAAAACTTCCAGACTTACGATGCCTATCAGTAAAAACCGTCAAGAATTATTGGTTCTACCATTACCCTGCAGTTAGTCAAAATACTAATAGCTTCAAAATAATGAATATCTATATTACAGTCACCAGGGCCCTAAGTACAGGCTAACCCTGGAAATTAGATAACGTGGTTTGATACGAATTCCTAAACTTTTATTATATCAGTAGATTCATCCATTTCTCAAACTTCATCAGATAATATTCTTTTTTTCCCCAATAGATAGTGTGTAATACAGAGGCCCACAAGTGGTCATTGTGAAGAGAATAAGTGACTTCATGGTACTCAACCATTAATGTAACCTTAATGTCACACTATCAGAAATCAAGTTGAAAGAGGTAGCGGAAAGACTTCAAAAAGCCAGAAGCCATGGATAACTGCTGCACCTTATTCTTATAAATGTGATGGGAATACTACACCTGTGGAATCATAATATTATGGTTGCCTAAATAATAACTGCATAATAATAAAAGTAATTGACATTCCAACCTAGATAGTGGAAATATCACAAAGCCTCAACCCTGATGGAGAATTACAGGCAATTAAGAGCTGTTTAGAGGGAGTTTTCTCCAGGGATAAGTTATTCAATCTCAGATGGTCATCTCTAAACAAATAGATATAAAATATGTGCTTAGTGGACTCAGAAGGCTATATTTAAGTATCCTTGCATGTGTGTGTGTGTGTCTATGTTATTTTGTGGTGTGTGTGTTAATTGATGAAGAAAATTCTTTGAATTTAAAAATGAATAGGGAGGAACAGGAGGAGTCAATAGGGAATAGAAAAGGTTGGAAATTCTGTATATACATTATTCTCTTATGAAACTCTCAAAAATGTAAAATTAAATTTAAACAATAATATATTGATCAAAAAATCTAAAAATGAGATGTTTTTATATGTGTAGAAACATGCAAAGTCGTGCATAACTTCAAAGGAGTTATTTCTAAACATATTTCTCTGAATTTTTTCCCAAATTAATATGAAATGGACAAAACATAAGCTAAGATATGGCTAGGAGACTTCCATGAGTTAAAAAGGAGTACAAACGTGTTAGGGTATGACAATTGGTGATGAAGCCCCAGTGACAATGCAAATGACTTGTGATTATACAGTACAGTATAAGCATAATGCATACACAGTCTGAAAAAGCTTAACTTTATTTGTAGTATTTATGAATTGAATCTATGATTGCTATTGTTTTGAAAAATGATCAGAAGGTGAAGAAGAAATAGTATTCTAAAAATGATGAGTTTAATTTATTGTTTAGTAGCAATAACTATATTAATATTTATATTAACAACCATATATTTATTATCATTAAATCATTCTTCTAAAAATAATAAATTTTACTTCTATTTACAATTTAAAAAATAAGATCTTGAAAAGTTTGCAAACATTACTTTATTTTTAAATATACAAAATTGATCAAATTTGATGTATTGGATTCTAAAAGGTATGTTAACATATTTTTTAAGATGAATAAGCAAATCATTATAGCCAGAACTAAATATTCAATTTATATTTAGACAGATTCTAATAATATAGCTACTGTTGGCCTTGAACTTTATATTTAAAAAAGATTGGCCTCAAACACATAAAGTTTTATATTGCTGTAAAGAGACACCTTGAACATGGCAACTCTTATAAATTCAAACATTTCTTTGGGCCTTACTTACAGTTTCAGATATTTAATCCATTGTCACCATGGCAGGGATTAATGACAGAGTACAGGTAGACATGGTGCTAGAGAAGTAGCTGAGAGTTCAATATCCAAATTCATGGGCAGCAAGAAGACATGTTTCCTGGGCCTGGCTTGGGTTTTGAGTCCTCAAATCCCACCCCCAGTGACACCTTTCCTCTAATTGGCCATGCCTACTCCAACAAGGCCACACCTCCTTATCATTCTCAAGTACCACCATTCTTTGGTGACTAAGCATTCAAACATATGATACCACGAGGCCATTCTTTCCCAAAATAACACAATCTGTATGCTTCTGCCTTCAAAATGTTGAAATTAAAGCTGTGCCATATGACGTTCAACCATAAGCATACAAATATAAAAACATGGTAAATTATACCACACCTGTTTGGCACAGGCAACCCTGAGAAGTCTCACAAGTATGAGCTTAACCTCCCAAAGTTTCATTTTAAATTAGAATTATACTTTCTATAGCCTTACTAATTAATTTCTAACATTCAGTATCTATATCTGCTTGATAAGAACTTAGTACAGTACCATAAATATTTAAAGTCATATTAATTCTAGTTTTATAAACAAATGGAATATATTAAGGAAGGAAAAAAACTGGCATTTTCCAAGGCATGCCTTGAGCCACACATTTAATTTCCAGCTCAACCTATTTCATATCACATTTCAGCTCCAAGCACAATCCTGGGGTTAACTTATTTTAGAACTTGTTTTGAATTCCCAAGAGCCATTTTTATCTTTAGAACTTGAAGCCTATGAGGTAAAAAAAATCTACTAGGCTTCTTTGAACATGAAATTTTTCAATTTAATATAGATAAATATAATACAGAAAATTTAATATAGAAAAATGCTCTAAAGTAGTTAATATAAGCTCCTCTAATTTGTATCATTGAACTTTGAAGCTTAGTGATTAAAAGATTCATTAAAGAGCTATCTAATAAAACAAGTCATGATTCAGCTGGTTATACACTTAACACAAACAAGTATAACTGGTATATTTTAGCTTTTTTCTCCGTTTTGAAACAATCTCTCCTAGAAAGATTGAGGCTCACAAGGGCGAAGAAGTACCTGAAACTAACACAATTTGTGAGACCCAAGAGGAAGCAAACAACTTTCGGGGCTTGGAAGTCCCACCAGATGATCTGCCCCTAAACCATGCAGAGATCATCCATGTTGCACGTTTCTTGGGTCCTCGCCTATCACACATGCCTGTCTAGACAGTTCCGCCTCTGAGCTGCACCTGCCCTTGTAGGAACCGTCTCACCCATATTACAGTAAGTAAATTAACAAAGTCTTTGATAACCCAAGATGGATCTCAGTCAAATCATTTCTTTGATCTGTAATCTGTGGGCTATCTGGATGAGTAAACATTTGTTCACATTTTTCAGGAAAACTCTAGCACAACAAACGCTTTCAAGTATGTTTCTTTTCATGAAGTCCCTAGATGAATCCCTCTCCATAAACAAAGACCCTAAACTTAGCTCCAGGCAGCTGTCTACTTGGGTAAAACATGGGAAGTATATCTCAAATACTGTTTTTCTCATTACTCTTTTCAAATATTCTATTATTCTTAATTCAAATCTAGACTGATTAGTGAAGTTATACTTTATTTAATTGCTCATTATTTGAGATATCCTCAACATTCTGTGTTGTGTAATTAAGCAACCATAGGAAATTAGATAACATTAACAAAAAAAGGCAGATTTTTACATCAAAAGGTTAGTTTTAGTAGTGTGTGTGTGTGTGTGTGTGTGTGTGTGTGTGTGAGAGAGAGAGAGAGAGAGAGAGAGAGAGAGAGAGAGAGAGAGAGAGAGAGAGAGAGAGAACTGGGAAATGATATGTGCATGTAAGTAGAGATGCCCGTGGAAGTCAGGGATATCGAATCATCTGAAGCTGGAATAACAGGCACATGCATGGGTGCTGGAAACTGAACTCTGGTTCTCAGTAAGAGCAGTGCTTGCTCTTAACTCAGAGATCATCTTCCCAGCTCTGCCAAAACAAAGCTTTACTGTATAATGAAGAATAAGTATAGATCTTAAACTTATTCACTATGGCATTCATGGCCCACTTACAAGAGGATTATTTGGAGTGTGTCATTGTCTCTTCTGTCCTGATGCTGGGGTACATGAACTGAAATGAGGATGTAATGTCTCCAGCTTTGAGTCAAAGCTGGAGTCCTTTGCCTGAAGTCCTATTGAGGGCAAGGGCTTCGTGTAATTTTATGTTCTCATTCCTTCTATCAGAGCTGCTGGATATCAGCTCTGACATTCCATATTTAAATAGTCTTTCAGTTAGTTTGTACCTTTGCAACTTCAAATTAACACAAAACTTACATTTTTGAGATGCTTGATTGAATGTACTCATCATGTACTTACAAATCGAAAATCATGGTACCAGCCAGATTATACTGCTACAGTGCATCTCCGTTGGATATTTGTACTTTAGTACATGTCTTAGTTTCAATAGCCTGATCCCAGTCCCAGCAATGTTAAATTGTCTGCGTCCAGCCATTGCTTAAGATGATAAACTCATATGAATCATACTTGTCAACATAATCAAAACAGAAATACTATGTCTTAGGAAATATTTTAAATGCTTTACACCTGTTTTTTTTTTTTTTTTTCTTTCTAGAAATGAGTTCTTCTTGTCATCATTGGGAGACTTGGAGAATTGAAGCAGAAGACCCAGGCGTATAGAACAAGTGCTTGCAGCTTCCTGCAGAGCCCAGGTGTGTAGCCACTGCAACCTGTGTTACAGCATTTCCTAATTTCCTGAAAGCTAAAGACTTCTTTCCACTTGAACAAAAACAGTGTCTAGAGCTGATTAGGAAGTGTCACTTAGCCATGACCCCTGAGTCCTAAGTAACCCCTTTTATTCAGGCTGCATCAAGATGTTCAAGGCTGGAAATCTGTAAATATAATCTTTCTTTGCTGTTCGTTGCTGTTTCTAACAGATTCAAAGCTTTAAGTGAGCAAGCACTATATAACTGAGTTCCAATTTTCACACATTATTTCACATCACTTGTGATAAATAAGGCAAGTGCTTGAAACAATCTCAAGTCATTCATAATAAATATCTCAATAAATATGTCAGTATTCATCATTGACTATATATATCCTGATGTTAAAAATATTCTACTTAAGCCCAGCCTGCCCCCGACTTCCCTTCTGGTCCAGAGCCACTTCCTGAGACTTAGAGACCGGCCCCCAGCTCCCAGCCTGCCCCCGACTTCCCTTCTGGTCCAGAGGTGAGTACCCGGGTCCAACCCGGACCCAATCCCTGGGCACCAGCCACTCCGGGAAGACCTGCCCAACTTGGCACCAGGTTCTGGCTACCGGGCAGCTCCCCTTCTAGCCCCACCGGGAGGGATCCCCTTTTCCAAGCCCCCCGGCAGCCCCTGCAATCTCCGCGCCCTGCCCCCACGCCCATCTGCCCGCGACTCCAGCCACTTCCTGAGACTTAGAGACCGGCCCCCAGCTCCCAGCCTGCCCCCGACTTCCCTTCTGGTCCAGAGGTGAGTACCCGGATCCAACCCGGACCCAATCCCTGGACACCAGCCGCTCCGGGAAGACCTGCCCAACTTGGCACCAGGTTCTGGCCACCGGACAGCTCCCCTTCTAGCCCCATCGGGAGGGATCCCCTTTTCCAAGCCCCCGGCAGCCCCTGCAATCTCCGCGCCCTGCCCCCACGCCCATCTGCCCGCGACTCCAGCCACTTCCTGAGACTTAGAGACTGGCCCCCAGCTCCCAGCCTGCCCCAGACTTCCCTTCTGGTCCAGAGGTCAGTACCCGGATCCAACCCGGACCCAATCCCTGGGTACCAGCCACTCCGGGAAGACCTGCCCAACTTGGCACCAGGTTCTGGCCACCGGGCAGCTCCCCTTCTAGCTCCACCGGGAAGGATCCCCTTTTCCAAGCCCCCCGGCAGCCCCTGCAATCTCCGCGCCCTGCCCCCACGCCCATCTGCCCGCGACTCCAGCCACTTCCTGAGACTTAGAGACCGGCCCCCAGCTCCCAGCCTGCTCCCGATTGCCACTCTGGACCAGAGCCCGCCCCGGACTTCCCTTCTGGACCAGAGAGTAGGACAAGAGAACTCCCTTTTGGACAAAAGAGAGAGTCTTCCTGAATCTGTCAGCTCTTTCTGAAACAAGTACACTGATAAGACGAAGAAAGAACCACAAGGAGATGGGCAGACGTCAAGGCAGAAGTACATACAGCAAAATGAAGAGCAATACAGCATCACCAGAACCTAGCCTGCCTCCAACATCTAGACCTGAACACCAAAAATTGGAAGAAGCAGAAGAAAGTAGCCTTATGAGTAACTTCATGAAGAAGGTAGAGGCTTGTGTAGAGGAAAAGACAAGGAAATTGAAAGAACGCTATAAACAACTAGAGGAAAGAGCAAACAAATTAGAAGAAAACAATAAAGCCCTCCAAGAAAAAAATAAATTCCTGGAAGAAAACATTAAAGTCCTGGAAGAAAACATTAAAGTCCTGGAAGAAAACAATAAAACACTGAAAGAAAATCATGAAAAAGCAATGAAACAAACAAAGGAAACAGGCCAAGAACTGAAAAAGGAAATTGAAAAAATAAAGAAGACACAAACAGAGGGAATGCTGGAAATAGAAACCCTGAGTAAAAGATCAGGAACTTCGGATGCAAGTATAACCAACAGAATGCAAGAGGTGGAAGAGAGGATTTCTGGCATTGAAGATACAGTAGAAGAAATAGTTTCATCAGTCGAAGGAAACACTAAAGCCAACAAAGTCATGAACCAAAATGTCCAAGAAATCTGGGACACCATGAAAAGACCAAACCTACGAATTATAGGGATAGAAGAAGGTGAAGAATACCAACTCAAAGGCACAGAAAATATATTCAACAAAATTATAGAAGAAAACTTTCCCAACTTAAAGAAGGAAATGCCTATGAAGATACAAGAAGCCTATAGAACACCAAACAGACTAGACCCCCAAAAAAAGTCCCCTCGACACATAATAATTAAACAACTAAATGTACAGAATAAAGAAAGAATATTAAGAGCAGCCAAGGAAAAAGGCCAAGTGACCTATAAAGGTAAACCCATCAGAATAACACCCGATTTCTCAATGGAGACTTTGAAAGCCAGAAGAACCTGGACAGATGTAATGCAGACACTAAGAAACCATGGATGTCAGCCCAGACTAATATACCCAGCAAAACTTTCAATCATCATAGACGGAAGGAACAAGACATTCGAAGACAAAGCCAGATTTAAACAATACCTATCCACAAACCCAGCCCTACAGAAAGCACTAGAAGGAAAATTCCAACCTAAGGAAGTCAGATACACACTCGAAAACACAGGCAATAGATAAAGCCACAACAGTAAACCCCAAAGAAGGGAAGTACACACACACTACCACCAAAAATGACAGGGATGAACAATCACTGGTCGTTAATATCCCTTAATATCAACGGACTTAATTCACCTATAAAAAGACATAGACTTACAGAATGGATACGAAAGCAGAACCCAACTTTCTGCTGCATACAAGAAACACATCTCAAATTCAAAGACAGACACTACCTAAGAATAAAAGGCTGGGAAAAGACTTTCCAATCAAATGGTCTTAAGAAACAAGCAGGGGTAGCCATACTGATATCCAACAAAATAGACTTCAAACTAAAATCAATCAAAAGAGATAAAGAAGGACATTACATATTCATCACAGGAAAGATCCACCAAGATGAAGTTTCAATTCTGAACATTTATGCCCCAAACACAAGGGCACCCACATATGTAAAAGAAACATTACTAAAACTTAAACCACATATAAAACCCCACACATTAATAGTGGGAGATCTCAACACCCCACTTTCACCACTGGACAGATCTCCCAAATCGAAACTTAACAGAGAAATAAAGGACTTAACTGATATCATGACCCAATTGGATCTAATAGATATCTACAGAACATTCCATCCTAACAAGAAAGAATATACATTCTTCTCAGCACCCCATGGAACTTTCTCTAAAATTGACCACATACTTGGCCACAAAGCATATCTCAACAGATACAAAACAATTAGAATAACCTCCTGTGTTCTATCAGACCACCATGGGTTAAAGTTAGATCTCAACAACAACAAAAACTACAGAAAACCTACTTTCTCATGGAAACTGAATAATGCTCAACTAAATCACCAATGGGTTAAGGAAGAAATAAAGAAAGAAATTAAAGACTTCCTAGAGATCAATGAAAATGAAGACACCACATACCCAAACTTATGACACAATGAAAGCAGTGCTAAGAGGGAAATTCATAGCACTAAATGCACACATAAAGAAGTTGGAGAAATCTCACACTAGTGACTTAACAGCACACCTGAAAGCTCTAGAACAAGAAGAAGCAAAGTCTCCCAGGAAGAATAGACGCCAGGAAATTATCAAAGTGAGAGGGGAAATTAATAAATTAGAAACTAAGAGAATAATACAAAAAATTAATGAAACAAAGAGTTGGTTCTTTGAGAAAATCAACAAGATAGACAAGCCCTTATCCAAACTAACCAAAAGACAGAGAGAGAGAATCCAAATCAACAAAATCAGAAATGAAAAGGGGGACATAACAACAGACATTGAGGAAATCCAGAGAATTATAAGGTCATATTTCAAAAACCTCTACTCCACAAAACTGGAAAACCTAAAAGAAATGGACATTTTTCTGGATAAGTACCACATACCTAAGTTAAATCAAGACCAGATAAACTATTTAAATAGCCCAATAACCCCTAAGGAAATAGAAACAGTCATTAAAAGTCTCCCAACCAAAAAAAGCCCAGGACCAGATGGTTTCAGCGCAGAATTCTACCAGATCTTCAAAGAAGAGTTAATACCAATACTCTCTAAATTGTTCCACATAATAGAAACAGAAGGAACATTACCAAACTCCTTTTATGAGGCTACAATTACCCTGATTCCTAAACCAAACAAGGATACAACAAAGAAAGAGAACTACAGACCGATCTCCCTCATGAACATTGATGCAAAAATACTCAATAAAATATTGGCAAACAGACTCCAAGAACACATCAGAACAATTATCCACCATGATCAAGTAGGCTTCATCCCAGGGATGCAAGGGTGGTTCAACATACGAAAGTCCATCAATGTAATACACCATATAAACAAACTCAAAGAAAAAAACCACATGATCATCTCACTAGATGCAGAAAAGGCATTTGACAAAATCCAGCACCCCTTCATGATAAAAGTCTTGGAGCGATCAGGAATACGGGGAACATACCTAAACATAATAAAGGCAATATATAGCAAACCAACAGCCAACATCAAATTAAATGGAGAGAAACTCAAAGCAATTCCACTAAAATCAGGAACGAGGCAAGGCTGTCCACTCTCCCCATACTTATTCAATATAGTACTTGAAGTTCTAGCCAGAGCAATAAGACAACATAAGGAGATTAAGGGGATACAAATTGGAAAGGAAGAAGTCAAGCTTTCCCTATTTGCAGATGACATGATAGTATACTTGAATGACCCCAAAGATTCCACCCAGGAATTGATAAAGCTTATAAACACCTTCAGCAACATAGCAGGATACAAGATCAACTCAAAAAAATCAGTAGCCTTCCTATATACAATGGACAAAGAAGATGAGAAGGCAATTAGAGATACATCACCCTTTACAATAGCCAAAAATGACATAAAATACCTTGGGGTAACACTAACCAAGCAAGTGAAGGACCTATATGACAAGAACTTTAAGTCCCTGAAAAAAGAAATTGAAGAAGATGTCAGAAAATGGAAAGATCTCCCATGCTCATGGATAGGCAGGGTTAACATAGTAAAAATGGCAATCTTACCAAAAGCAATATACAGATTCAATGCAATCCCCATCAAAATACCAACACAATTCTTCACAGACCTGGAAAGAATAATACTCAACTTCATATGGAAAAACAAAAAACCCAGAATAGCTAAAAGAAACCTGTACAATAAAACAACTTCTGGAGGCATCACAATCCCTAACTTCAAGCTCTACTATAGAGCTACAGTAATAAAAACAGCTTGGTATTGGCATAAAAACCGACATGTGGACCAATGGAATCGAATTGAAGACCCTGACATTAACCCACACACCTATGGACATATAATTTTTGACAAAGAAACCAAAAGTGTACAATGGAAAAAAGAAAGCATCTTCAACAAATGGTGCTGGCATAACTGGATATCAACGTGTAGAAGTCTGCAAATAGATCCATATCTGTCACCGTGCACAAAACTTAAGTCCAAGTGGATCAAAGACCTCAACATAAATCCAGCTACTCTAAACCTGCTAGAAGAGAAAGTAGGAAGTAATCTTGAACGCATTGGCATAGGAGATCACTTCCTAAATATAACACCAGTAGCGCAGACACTGAGACAAACAATCAATCAATGGGACCTCCTAAAACTGAGAAGCTTTTGTAGAGCAAAGGATACGGTCAACAAGGCAAAGCGACAGCCTACTGAATGGGAAAAGATCTTCACCAACCCCACAGGTGACAGAGGACTGATATCCAGAATATATAAGGAACTCAAGAAATTAGACATCAAAACGACCAACAGTCCAATTGAGAAATGGGCTTTAGAATTAAACAGAGAATTCTCAACAGAAGAAACCAAATGGCTGAAAGACATTTAAGGAACTGCTCAACATCCCTAATCATCAGGGAAATGCAACTCAAAACAACTCTGAGATACCACCTTACGCCTGTCAGAATGGCTAAGATCAAAAACACTGAAGACACTTTATGCTGGAGAGGTTGTGGAGCTAGAGGAACTCTCCTCCACTGCTGGTGGGAATGCAAGCTTGTACAACCACTTTGGAAATCAATATGGCGCTTTCTTAGAAAATTGGGAATCAATCTCCCCCAAGATCCAGCTATACCACTTTTGGGCATATACCCAAGAAATGCTCAATCATACCACAAGAGCACTTGCTCAGCTATGTTCATATCAGCATTGTTTGTAATAGCCAAAACCTGGAAACAACCTAGATGCCCTTCAACTGAAGAATGGATAAAGAAATTGTGGCACATATACACAATGGAATACTACTCAGCGGAGAAAAACAATGACATCATACGGTTTGCAGACAAATGGATGGATCTAGAAAAAATCATCCTGAGTGAGGTGACCCAGACTCAGAAAGACAAATATGGTATGTACCCACTCATAGGAAGATACTAGATGTGGAACAAGGATGACTGAACTGCTACTCACATCACCAGTGAGGCTACCTGGAAAACGGGACCCCAAAAAAGACATGGAGAAATGGATGAGATCTACATGAACAGCCTGGTCATGAGTGGGAACAATGAAGAGCGACGGTCGAGGGAAAGAGAGTGGGAGATCCTAGCTGGATCAAGAAAAGAGAGGGAGAACAACGAATAGGAGACCATGGTAAATGAAGACCACATGAGAAGGGGAGGAAGCAGAGAGCTAGGGAGGCCCACGGAGATCCACAAAGATACTGCCAGAAAAGACTGCTGGCAATGGACGAGAGACGGCAGGAACTGACCTACTCCGGTGATGGGATGGCCAGACACCCTGTTAGTTGTGCCATAAACCCCATCCAAGGAAGGTCTGAGGAATCTGGATGCAGACATCCATGGCTGGGCCCCTGGTGGAGCACTGGGAGTCTAATTAGTGAGAAAGAAGAGGGTTTATATGAGCGAGAATTGTTGAAGCCAGGGTTGGATAAAGCACAGGGACAAATAGCCAAACGAATGGAAGCACAGGATCTATGAACCAAAGGCTGAGGGGCCCCAACTGCATCAGGCCCCTGAACGGGTGAGACAGTCATTTGGCTTGATCTGTTTGGGAGGCAGCCGTGTGTTAGTGCCGGGTCCTGGGCTTGTTGCATGAGTTGACTGTTTGAATCGTGGGACATATGCAGGGACACTTGGCTCGGTCTGGGAGGGGGGGACTGGTCCTGGCTGGACTGAGTCTACCAGGTCGATCCCGGTCCTCGGGGGAGACCTTGATCTGGAGGAGGTGGGAATGGGGGGTGGGATGGGGGAAGGGGGAAGGGGGGCGAGAGTGGGAGAACAGGGGAATCTGTGGCTATTATGTTGAAATAAATGATGTTGTAAAATAAAAAAAAAAAAATGTTTTAATAATTTAGAAAAAAAAAAAAAATTCTACTTAATTATTCAGTTGATATAAAATAAAATGTATCTATATGGTAAATACCTACTTATTTTTTAAAACTTTAGTGCTAGTTCCTTCCCCAAAATAACTCATCTGGCACAAAGAATTATGTTGTGCTGCAGCTATTGGGTATATCATCCCTTTTTAGGTGGTATGCCAAATATATTACACATATTATTTCAATATGACCTTACAATAATCATGGCATACAGACAACTTCAGTTTATTCATTTTATAAAAAGTGGAAATGCAGAGACTTAAGAAATTGTGCATGCTCACTGCTAGGAACTCCAGCATTACTATATATTTATCTTCTTAAAATATTATAAGTAAAAAAGTAATATAAACTTTGACACCATAAGTCTCCTAACTGGACGCCTACCACCGCAATTTATCTGTAGAACTGTCTTTGCACTCAAAGACCGAAGCTCTCTCACTATTAAGTAATATTTCCTTGTTCAACCCTCCACTCAGTCTTTGACAATCACCATTCTACTTTGTGTCTATGGATGTGAATATGTACCTTTCATGAATGAAAACACACAACACCGCTACTTTTGAAAAATTTAATGTCAATTTAATAGTTTAATTCCAAATTCAACTGTGTTACAACATTCTTCTGAATACCTTGTATATTAAAACTGAAGATGTTCTGGGTAAATCTTTACCATGTTGTCTTCATCCATTTATTTGCCAATGGACAAGTGGGATACTGTCAAATTGTAACAGTTTTGATGGACAATTCTACAAACATGAGCATTCAGATTTCAGCCTTCAAATCTTTGAAGTATATAAATAGAATTGAAATTGTTTAACCATAATTTCTACCGTTTATTTTTTATTTTTTTCATTTCTTTTTATTTATTTATTTTTTTACAATACTATTCAGTTCTACATAATAGCCTCACTAATTAGACTCCCAGCGCTCCACCAGGGGTCTAGCCGTGGATGTCTGCATCCAGATTCCTCAGTCCTTGGATGGGGTTTCTAGCACAACTATTAGGGTGTTTGGTCATCCCATCATCAGAGCAGGTCAGTTTGGGCTGTCTCTCGACCATTGCCAGTAGACTTTTGTGGGGGTATCTTTGTGGATTTCTGTGGGCCTCTTTAGCACTTTGTTTCTTCCTTTTCTCATGTGGTCTTCATTTACCATGGTCTCCTATTCCTTGTTCTCCCTCTCTTTTCTTGATCCAGCTAGGATCTCCCGCTCTCTTTCCCTCAACCCTTGCCCTTCATTGCTCCCACTCATGTCCAGGCTGTTCATGTAGATCTCATCTATTTCTCCGTGTCTTTCTTGGGGTCCTGTTTTCCAGGTAGCCTCACTGGTGATGTGAGTAGCAGTCCAGTCATCCTTGTTCCACATCTAGCATCTTCCTATGAGTGAGTACATACCATATTTGTCTTTCTGAGTCTGGGTTACCTCACTCAGGATGATTTTTTCTAGATCCATTCATTTGCCTGCAAACCTCATGATGGTAGAAACAAGCGGGTGTAGCCATTCTACCATTTATTTTGTAAGAAATGATTGATTACTTTTTTCTTTGGATGTATTGTGAGACATTTCCAATTGTTTTACAAATTGACAAAGATGTGTGTGTGTGTGTGTGTGTGTGTGTGTGTGTGTAGTCATCCTATTGTATTTCAGGTAATTATCTCCATATGGATTCTATTTTCATTTCTCTTGTAAGAAGTGACATTGAGCATATTTTATACATTTATTGACTGATAACATATTTCACTTGTAGAAAGCTGTTCCAGCTTTGACTTGGAGGGACTACCTCCATTGAGGCTTCCAGTAACTGTCAAGCCTACGAGGCAGGGCCAAGACAGGTGCCCTTAAGACCTGAGATCCTTATGTGCTGGCTCTCTTGTTTCCTGGATCCTGGACACTGGAGGTAGACTGAGTAGAGTTCTCCAGAGGACACCGCTGGACTGTACCTCACCTCTCCTTGACCCTGTAACCTATCCCTTTACTTGTAAATTACCCCACAAAATAAACCTTTTTAACTAAATGGAGTTGCCTTAATATTTACACCAATAAGTCTCTGAATAATATGTACATTAAACACCACTAATTTATGTTTTGGATAAATATATATTCCTAATAAGCCTTCAATTTAAATCTGTTTTAAAGATATTCTTCAGTTTCTGTGTTCAGATAACTGTGCAGTGAATGTTAACATGTTTACTAATGTACATTTTCTTCAAAGAATTATAAATTAATTTTCTGATTTAAATAATAGACTACCTGCTACTATATATTAATTTTTTCAGACATGGCTTCTGTGATGGTTAGGTTTAATTTTCAACTTGATGTAACCTAGAATCACTAGGCGAGAGAATCCCAATGAGAAGTTGTCTCTATTGGCTCATCCTGTATGCATGCCTGTGCTAATTTGTATTAAGTTAATTGAGATAGAAACATTCATCCTCATTTGCTCCATAAGTGATACTAAACTTTGTAATAGTTAACGACTCAAAAAGAATGTAAGAAATAGAGTGAGCCTATTTGTAGTCTTTCACTCTTTGCTCTTGACTAAACATGATGTGACTGTCTGTCTGAAACACATCTTTCTATAACTTCCCTGTAATAATGGACTGCAACCTGAAAATGTGTGCAAAAATATACTTTAATCCTTGTGATTGTTTTTGGTCAAGATATTTATCACAGAAATAAAAATGAATCCAAAACATATTTCCTTCTTTTTTTTTTTATTTTACAATACTATTCAGTTCTACATAACAGCCACGGATTCCCTTGTTCTCCCCCATCCTGCTCCCCTCCCCTTCCCCCTGCCCACCCCCCATTTCCACCTCCTCCAGAGCAAGGCCTCCCCTGAGGACTGAGATCGACCTGATAGA
The DNA here is from genome assembly GCF_004664715.2 of Peromyscus leucopus. Classification (NCBI taxonomy): domain Eukaryota; kingdom Metazoa; phylum Chordata; class Mammalia; order Rodentia; family Cricetidae; genus Peromyscus; species Peromyscus leucopus. The sequence continues at coordinate 65,814,122 of NC_051071.1, read as the reverse complement.
CTCAGTCCAGGCAGGTCCAATCCAATCCTCCCAGATTGAGCCAAGCGTCCCTGCATAAGTCCCAGGCTTCAAACAGCTAACTCATGCAATGAGCCCAGGACCTGGTACCACTGCCTAGATGCCTCCCAAACAGATCAAGCCAATCAACTGTCTCACCTATTCAGAGGGCCTGATCCAGTTGGGGGCCCCTCAGCCTTTGGTTCATAGTTCATGTGTTTCCATTCGTTTGGCTATTTGTCCCTGTGCTTTATCCAACCTTGGTTTCAACAATTCTCACTCATTTAAACCCTCCTCTTTCTCACTATTTAGACTCCCAAGGCTCCACCCAGGGCCTAGCCATGGATGTCTGCATCCAGATTCCTCAGTCCTTGGATGGGGTTTATGGCACAACTATTAGGGTGTTTGGCCATATCATCACCAGAGTAGGTCAGTTTGGGCTGTCTCTCGACCATTGCCAGCAGTCTTTTGTGGGGGTATCTTTGTGGATTTCTGTGGGCCTCTCTAGCACTTTGTTTCTTCCTTTTCTCGTGTGGTCTTCATTTACCATGGTCTTGGATGACTGGACTCCTACTCACATCACCAGTGAGGCTACCTGGAAAACAGGACCCCAAGAAAGACACGAGGATCGCCCAATGATGGAGAAATGGCTGAGATCTACATAATCAACCTGGACATGAGTGGGAGCAATGAAGGGCGAAGGTGGAGGGAAAGAGGGAGGGAGACCCCAGCTGGATCAAGAACAGAGAGGGAGAACAAGGAATAGGAGACCATGGCATATTTCCTTCTTGTTTTCCCTATTTAATGATCTTTTCTAAGTGTTATTTACAATGTTCTTGAGGGTACTGGTGACATTTGATTCCTCTTTGTACACCCAGAAAAGATTAAGTTTCAAGAACTATATAAATCAAATAACAAAAATTCCATCAAACCAATTGCACACAGAAAGTGAAAAATATTGGAAATGAAATTTCTTCCAATATTTTCACTATTATGTCAATAAAAGAAAGCAGGTTGCAGATATATTAGAAGGAATTTAGTAATTACGTATGTGGCTAAGTTTTCTGATAGGGGAAACTTAGGACAAAATATACATTAACATATAAAGCTCAGAATCCTAAGTCATGTAAGATTCATCATATCAGCTTTTAACCAATGACCTGGTGAGACATACCAGGTGCCTAACATCTGAAGAAAAGCTCTATGCATGCTTGCATTCGTCATAATTCGTTACATATGGTGTTTCAGTCAAAATCATTGTAGAAATTTTGCCTTAAAAGTTAAGCTATGTCACAATCTTCGTGAAGAATTCAGTGAATAAAATTCTGAAGAGCTTCAGTTTTGATCATTTTAAATTTAAAATGTAATTAATCAGTCATTCTGATGAAACTAGAGTAAGGAATAGCAAGTATAACTGCCATATTACCTGGTGATCGGTTTTGATCTCATAAGCCTGAAATATCTTTTAGACTGTGCGGGGTCCTCTGGAGCCACTCATTCATAACCACTCCCCCACTCTCCTTCTACACATGTAGAAGACTGAGCCCTGCTGAGCATCTTGAATTTGACTTTGCTAACACTAGCTATTGAAGAAGCAGGAGAAATACCATGCTATTTCAGACTGAAACATGCAATTCTCGGTGTTTCTAAAATACAGGGTGTTCTCTCTCCTGCTAGCATTACTGTGGGAGCACAAGGGGAGATGCCTAGGTCCTTTAGGAAAACAGACTAAAAAATAAATGAACAAATATATACATAACTCTGATAGCTCACACAAAATCACCTTTTTTTTTATTGTCAAACACACTGAATTCAGGGATTATTTAATTCCACTTTGTGATATAGTTTACATTGATTATTGCATAGCTTAGTGCATGCACACATGTTTTTAACATACAAATAAATGTGTCATTAAATTAAGTATGCATAAACTTATGATAAGTAGAGAGGCTTCATCCTGTAACGGATGGAAACAGATGCAGATTCACAGTCAAACATTAGGCAGAGCTCAGGGAATCCCGCAGAAGAATGGGAAAAAGGATTGTAGGAGCCAGAGGGGTCAAGGATACCACAAGAAAACCCACCGAGTCAACTAACCTAAGCTCATAGAGGCTCACCGAGACTGATCCAACAGCCAGAGAGCCTGCATGGGACTGATCTATAGGCATTGTGCATATGTGTTACAGTTGTGTAGCTTGGGGAACTCCTAACAATGGAAGTAGTGGCTGTCTCTGACCCTTGTACAGGCTTTTGGGACCCTACCTCTTATACTGGAACTCTTTGCCTGCCTTAATACATGGGGAGGTGCTTAGTATTATTGAAACTTGTTTTGTTTTGTTGATATCCATGGGAGACCTGCCCTTACCTGAACAAAAACAGAGGATGTGTGGATTAAGGAATGGGAACAAAGTTTGGGGGGGGGGGCTGAGAGGAGGGGAGGGAGTGGAAACTGCAGCCGGGATGTAAATCAAAAAAAAAAAAAATAAATAATAATGTCTGACATAAAAAAAATCAAAATTAGAAAAATGGACTTGAGGAACACTTTAATACTGTGATTCTCAACCTTCCTAATGCTGAGACCCTTTAATGTAGTTCCTCACATTGTTGTGACCCTCGGCCATAAAATTACTTCACTGCTACTTCATAAATGTAACTTTTCTACTGTTATGAATAATAATATAAATATCTGTAAAGATCGTCTGATATGTGACTCTCAAAGGGGTCAGGTCCCACAGGTGGAGAACAACTGCTTTAAAAAAATTTCAATCCCACCTAAATGTCACGTTTCTCACTGATTCATGACCCACCCCAAAGCTTTAGAAAAGAATCTAATATGGCTAATACATATACACAAATCCAAATATTGAAACATAATACATGATGAAGTAATTACTAGTGATGGAATGTCTCTGTTTACTTCAGCTTCCTGTCCTGTATGTGTCCGTTGTTTCTCTCCTGCTAGATGGAATAAGAATTTCTCTGACCTGCCCCAGGAGCTGATGGGCAGTGGAGAGGGCTTCTTTGCCCTGCCCATAGTGCCACAAGACAGATGAGAAGTAGAGGCAACTTCGAGGTCTGGTTCACCCACACCTGTGCTAACAGGGTTGGCTCTGTTGTGCTTCCCTGCCAACAGGCAGGGTCTGCTTCTCAGAATGTTGCAGCTGGTGGGTGTCAGAGATAGCTCTCCCCTGCTGTGGGATGTTCTGTATGTCCTGTTGGAGCCCGTTCTTGGGTTCCTCGTGGCTTTATCCAGCAGGTCCGCATAGCGGATGATTAGGACCAGGGCCTGAGTGCAAGTGTCTGAGATGGTCTGCACTTGGCTGTGCTGTGGGATGGTCTGTATGTCACGTTGCTCTGATTGGTCAATAAATAAAACACTGATTGGCCTGTGGCCAGGCAGGAAGTATAGGCGGGACTAACAGAGAGGAGAAATAAAAGAACAGGAAGGCCGAAGGAGTCGCAGCCAGCCCCCACCCTGACAAGCAGCATGAAAAGATGCCGGTAAGCCACAAGCCATGTGGCAGGGTATAGATTTGTAGAAATGGATTAATTTAAGCTATAATAACAGTTAACAAGAAGCCTGCCACGGCCATACAGTTTGTAAGCAATATAAGTCTCTGTGTTTACTTGGTTGGGTCTGAGCAACTGTGGGGCTGGCGAGTGACAAAGATTTGTCCTGACTGTGGGCAAGGCAGGAAAACTCTAACTACACTCCCCCTCTTATGACCATAAAGCCAGCTCTTCCACCTGTTCCAGGCACTGATGGGCAAGGGGGAGGACATCTTTCCTCCACCCATGCCACCACAAGATATCTGAGAAATTGGGGCCACTCCCCCATGCTCACAACTTCAGGGCTGGCTCACTGGGGCAGGTGGGAAAGCTGCCTTGTAGCATCATAGACAGAGGAGAGTTGTGCCCCCTGCCCATCAATGCCAGCGGGTGTGAAAGCTGACCCTGTGGTCCTAAGTGTGGCAGAGCCATCCCTGCAAAAACCAGGGAGAGCACGTGCTGCACCTCACCAGGCTGGCAGAATTGAGCCAACGCTGTTAGTGCAGGAATGGAAGAGCCAGTCCTGAAATGGTGACCAGAGGAGAGATGTTCCCATTGCCTATCTGTCTTGTGGTGACATGGCTGAGGAAGAATTGCTCTCCCCTCACCCTCCCACTTATCCACATTTGAGGCAGGAGGGAGAGCTGCCCCTTTGGTCATAAAATTGGAAGACCCATCCCTGGCCCCCACTACCTCAACACTCAAGAGAGCAGGCCCTACCCCTCACCAGGGCCACAGAATAGAACCAACCCTATCAGTGCAGGTAGAGGTGAGCCAGCCCCGAAATTGTGACCATGGGATAGCTGTTCCCATTTCCCTTCTGGTGGGTCAACCATACAGCTGCCCAGGCCCAGACCCAAAGTTATGACATGGCCCAGTATCCACCCCATCTATGACCTACTGGAGCACTTGAAGGGACCTGACTCGCAGACCCAAAGTGGCAAGATCTCTACAACACAGAGTGACAGCAGATTTCCAAGAGGAATCTTATTGGGGGCCAAGAACTGAATGTGCAGTGGAAACTAGGAGCTTGTAATCAGACCAATGACTCCTTGCAATGAAAACTTGCAAGTAGAGATGTATGGACAAAGGGGAAGAAAGCCTGACTTGTGGGGTCACACTGCAGCTTCCATGTTGAAGGTTCATAGAGTAAGGAATGAATGGGATAAAGATACATAATCTGAGAAACACATAAAATAAATTAAAAAATAAAGTAATTTCTCTGACCATTGTTAACGTTTGGTTAAGTGAAAATGTTGTAGGATATTATTTTAAGGTGTGCTACTTTTGTTAATGTTGTATTTGTATGACTCTGTGAACCTGTGATACTTTCCCCTGTCTAAAAGACCTAATGGTCTAAATAAAGAGCTGAATGGCCAATAGCAAGACAGGAGGAAGGGTGGGCAGAGCTTACAATAGGAGAAACCTGGGTGGAAAAGAAGGAACACTAGAACAAGGATAGGAGGATAATAGGGGCCAGCCACCGGTCCACACAGCCAGCCACAGAGTAAGAGTGGAAGTTAGAGATACAGAAATAAAAAAAGGAAAAGGCACAGAGGCAAAAGGTAGATGACAAAATTTAAAGTTAAGAAAAGCTGGCAAGAGACAAGTCAAGCTTAGGCCAGGCATTTATAGTTAAGAATAACCCTCCATGTGTGATTTATTTGGGCTGGTTGGCAGGCCCCCCAAAAAAGATTGAAGAGCATAAACAACCAACAACAGGAAAATTAAGTAGGACATACATTATGGTTGAGTTAAATGGATTATGAGATTGTAACTCACAATTGGCAACTAATCACTGATATCCATGTTAGAGCAGAGCAGCCCTTTATGAAACTCCTAAAACTATTTATGACAATTATTCAAGTACTATTATACTTAACTAGAGATAGAACTGAAAGGACATGGTGTCAGAAAGATATTGATGGAGGAGCAAAGTTGCTGTGTATGATGTTACAAAGTAGCATGTAGCATAAAAAAATAACCAATCAAATTGTCAAGCGTAAGTGGTGGCAAAGTTCTTGAAATTCAAAAAAAAAAAAAAAAAAATGGGACATCCATATCACCACCTCTAGGCTTTGAGAATTTCACTGTCTCTCCCTGAATGTCCTTTAACAAGTAAATGATGCTTGGGGAGGCTGCCTCATTTTATTCAGTTAGGTAGCCAATGAAAAGTTGCTAATTCTAACTAAACTCCATGATGACCCAGAAGAAGAAGAGTTGAAAATAGGAGAAAGACTTATTGGAAAGAGACAAGATTTCGGTAAGAAAGGGAGTGGAGTGAATGAGAGAAGGAGAGATAAAAAGTAGTAAAATAAATGAGATAGATGCATGAAACTGACAAAAACATAGATCTACGTGTTTAATTTGTATTTTAAAAAAGCACCTTAAAAAGGAAATACATATGTCGGATTTTTTTTTAATTACCGCAATTGAAACTATAAACATATGATTTTGTTTACATTGAACAATCAAAACAGGGGCCATATTCAGCCTAAAATATAATAATTGCTGATTTGCCACATTCTTTAATCATAGTTATATATGAAATGTTATGTTTCATATGTCCAACTTTTCGATAATTTAAAAAGCATGTACTATGCTGAGAAAAGTGAGAATTCTTTTTCTGATCTCTAAGAGATGATATCACAAAATTAAAATTAAAAAGGAAGAAATGAGATTTTATAGTCAAATCAGGAAATATTTTCTTAAAACTCTATGGAGTGTCAAGTGTTCAATATTTATTTGAAAGTATATTGTTCTTTATATATATTTTTTTTTTTTTGGTTTTTTTTTTTTTTTTTTCTTTTTCGAGACAGGGTTTCTCTGCGTAGCTTTGCGCCTTTCCTGGAACTCACTTGGTAGCCCAGGCTGGCCTCGAACTCACAGAGATCCACCTGGCTCTGCCTCCCGAGTGCTGGGATTAAAGGCGTGCGCCACCACCGCCCGGCTTGTTCTTTATATTTTTAATTTTAAATAAATATTAGATTTATTATAAAATTTTCATATTATATTTTTTTTCAAGGCAGAGTCTCTCTGTGTAGCTTTGTGTCTTTCCTGGAACTCACTTGGTAGCCCAGGCTGACCTCGAACTCACAGAGATCTGCCTGGCTCTGCCTCCCAAGTGCTGGGATTAAAGGTGTGCCCCACCACTGTCTAGCTATAATTTGTTATTTTAAAATATGATTTCTGTTGGTATATTTCTTTGCTCTGAAACTTGACATACAGAGACATTCAAATTTAAAAGTAATAAATTTTTTTTTCAAAAAGTTTTTGGTAGTTTGGAGCTCAATTGTGTATAATAAACTCACAGCCCTGAGACTGGGTTGAAATAATTGCTAATAACACATGATAACTGGTATGGCTGTATTTGTCAATCCGTTCATATAGATATATTAGTTCAGAAAGCAAGTAGCAGTAATGGATGGAAACTAATTATTGTTTATAAACATAATGCCCATAGGAATGGACAAAGAAACTACTATTCAATTCCAAATTCTAAAACATAAAATTAGAAAGTAAATTTATACTGCTAATAATCATTCAACATTAGATCAAATACCTGGAATGTCCAATTTTTAAATATAAATTCTTTTATAGAGTTTACACTTTTGATTATTTCAATCCATTGCTCTAGGCCTTTGATAAAGCATCATTATGGTAACACTTAAAATCGAGAAAGTCTGATTACTGCATGATCAAGAAGCCATAGAGAAAATGAGAAAAGATACAGGGTTCAGACTCTCCTCAAGTGCACTTTTCCAGTTCCCCAAACTCCTCTCACTAAGCCATACCCCTTAAAAACTTTATCACTACGATAGTGGCAGGCTCAACCCTTAGTCTCTAAGATGAACCTTTCCTGGACACTTCAGCACCTAGCCATGGCATCAAGTTATTTATATGGAAATATTCAAAACAATCTTGGTAAAGTTGAAAAATAGAAATTATCAATATATCCATGAAGAGGACCAGAAGCAAATATTTTCACCTAGTGATAAAATAAAATATGAACTGGCAATTAAAATAAATGCAAGTCAACATATTTATACAGATTTGTCATGAAATTCCATGTCCATAAATGTATAATAATAAATAGTAATGTGCACTCATAATAAAACATACTATTACCTATCTATATATAAGGGATAGCAGGGAAATTATGTATACAAAAAGATACAGAAAAACGTTGTGGTGATGAATTTCTTTTTAAAACATTTATCTATCTATCTATCTATCCATCTATCTATTTATTTATTTGATACATATGGGTCCATTGCCTGCATGTATGTACACAATGTGCACACATAACCCAAGGAGGCAAGAGGAGGGTATCAGGTTTCCTAGACTGTAATGATTGATAGTTTTGAGCCACCATTTGGGTGCTAAGAAAGAAACATATTCCTTTGAACCAGTGGGTTTAACCATTGAGCCATCTCTCTATCTCTGGCAGTGATGAATTTCTCTTATCTTCATCATGATGATGTTTTTAGCACATATGTTTATCAAAACCCAACAAATTGTATTTTAGAAAGAGGCAGTTTATTCATTGTACACTATACTTCTGCCAAGGTATATTGCTTTGGGAAACAGAGGCAGATTAAGACTTATTTTGCTTCAGCAATCTAACAAAAAAAATAATGGCTTACTCATTGTTTTGAGTCCCTGTGGAAATAAGGTTATTGACAAGAATATTATTTCAATGGAGAAAAAAAGCTGCATAGTATAAGAGATATAGTTTTATCCCCAAAACTGATTAAGATGCAATTGTCTATAGTTATATCAATCATTAGGTTGACAAAAAAAATAGAGCAAGAGAAATCCAGAATCAGTGTAGCTAAATTGTAAACAAATTAAAACCAAACAAAAAATTTGTGGTAAATATTCTAGGAAAGACTTAGAATATGGCCAGTGCATGTACATTGCCATATCCATGTTAGGTTGAGAATAGTAGTACTTTCATAGAAACATGAAAATTTAGTCTAAATGGCATAATTTCCCTAGACTTGAATGAAACTTTGGCTGTGAGCTGCTGTCTGAGGGAGATTCTGAATTTAGAGTCTCCCTCTGTCCTCTCCAACTACACTCTCATGTAACCCTGTCCTTCACTGCCCCCTGTCTTTCAAGTCAACCATCATTTTGTGAGTTTTTAAAAGCCAGAAAGGAAGCAATCACATAAGAATTAAAACATAATGAGTCAATGCTTTGCCACAATGAGGAATTTGCTGAAGTTTGGCTGCTCTACATTTCTTTGACCTACTGGTGGGAAACAACTTCTTAGGAGAGGACCCCATCATATTTTTTTTATGCAATAGATGTAATGGTGCCCAGCTGTTCTTGTTGCCTTAATTTCTTGGCTAGATGGTTCTGATTTTCCTGCTTACAAGTACATTAGGAAAAAAAAAAACATAGTAGCAGTAAGGAAATGTTGAGTCATGTGTTAAATATCTTAAATATTTAGTGGTTTGTAATTTACATTAAAAACATGGAGATACATTAAAATTAAAAACATAGTACTATTCCCTTCTCCTTCTATACATCTTTGTGTAAACAGTTTCACAAATACCAACATACTAATTTAACTCCTTCACTTTTGGAAGGTCAGCTTTTGTTCAAAAGCAACAAACTCTCATTATTTATAAATTGATAAATATAATCTAAATATCTCTAGTCACATCGACATCTATATCTATACCATCTATACAATCATAAAAGAACACTCAACAATACAACCAGATTTTACAACACATGTTTAGAAATAAGATCAAGCATTTGATATCTATATTACTTCTATATATTTGAGACGGGGTACAGTGTATGCCAGCTGACCTAAAACATGCTGTGTAGCAGAAAAAGATACTGAACTCCCAATTTAACTGACTCCACCAAACAAAAGCTAGAATTATAGGCATGTCCACCACACCAGCTCAGTTTCTCATGTAGACCATATATAGAGCTTTAAATACATTACTTAACCTAATAGAATGAACTAGGTATTCTCCTTTATGAAATGAGAACATGTATATTAAGAGCCAAATGTATTTGTTGTAAGGATTAGGCAAATCAATACATTTTATAAATTCAATTTCATGTATGCACACATTAAGTATTCTAAATATGGAGTTATTTTGAGTGTATGAGATCTTAGAATTTCTAAATTTCATTTTTAAGGTCTCAGAAACAATAAATTATGTTAACCTATGGCTGTATAAAATAATGAGCCTAAAAGTTTGAGAAGAATAGAGTTATTAGAGTTATTAGAATTTTCAACTTCTCCATACCTTTTTAAATAGTATGAATGGCAATTTATTGCACATAAACAATGAAATGCATAAGCAAGCCAGAAAGCTAATTAATTAAGGTTTTATGTAGAAAATATCATCTTGGCCTAAACTAATAGTTCTGTGGGTAAAAGGAAAAAAATAGAAGACAAAATTTATCTAGTGAATTTTAAGCAAATACTAATGTGATCTATTTAGGCTACAGTAGTGTGGTGTTTCATAAATAAAATGTCTTCTCAACAGAGGCGTAAGTACACACACTTCCTATGCTTTCATCAAATGGAAATAAGGTTACAAAATTATTGGTGAAAAATATAAATAAGACTCTTATAATTAAGTAAATGTGAAAGTTCTATATGAAAATATTAATATTTTACCAAAACATAATGTAAATAGTAACATTAAAGAATACATTTATACATACAGATAAGGGGGTGATGAGAGCAGGATACATACCAGAGCATTGTTAGTGTTTGCTGAGTAGACTTCAGAGTTAGAATTTTGGCTAGTTTAAAGGATGTCTTTCCCACTGCTTACTAACAAGATTTTTGAGAATTGTGTTCTAAGAGAAGGGTGAGGACTACAGTGACTTGAGAAGATTTGACCAGCTCATATTTGCACCAGGAGGCTTGAACAGCACATTCTGAAGGTCATTCCAGAGGGCAATCTATAGCCATTGTCCGTGTCTATATCAGGGAATTTTGTGCTCCTTTTTCTGGTCTGAAAGGAACAGAAGCATATGTTACAAAGTTTTACATACTCACTCTATAAATTGGAGCAATGGAATGCAATTATTAATGAAATATTTGAATTTTACAAATGATAAATTATATGGCCATATATCTTAAAATGTGTGTGTGTGTGTGTGTGTGTGTGTGTGTGTGTGTGTGTGTGTGTGTTAGTTAAAGACAGGATTAGAGGTGAGGTACTTATCTAGAGAAATATAAAATTACAGAAAAAGAGCAGGTATCTAAAATCCAGTTGTTGCCTGAGATCCAGGTGGTGAATTTGTGAAGCTGAAAGTAGACTCTGTGTTCTGTGGGAAGATTCTTGTATGACAGAATAAGACTGTCAATCATACAGACTATAGTCCAATGCTATGTTTACACTTTGTTCATGAAATGAGTATAATGACTGGTTGACCACAATTCCATAGCCACAAAGACTTGATGATTTTCCCTGTATGTGTCCCCCTCACTTCTTTTGTATGTGCTCCTGACTTTCTCTTTAATAGAAAAGTAATTCTTTTTTTGATTCTTGCCTCCAATTTCTACCCATCATTTCCTGAACCTACTCCTGTTAAGCTGATATCTTCCCCTCCTGAGAGGTTTCTGTCAGAGTTCACAATGACCTCCACTTTTCTCAGTCCCCCCATTGACATCCCCTTGACATTTTCTTTAACATTTCAGCAGCATTTGGCAAAAAATGTAACTGTTTCCACTTATAAAATAATGTATCTATTTAACTCTTATCCCCATACACACTTCTACAGTTGCTATTTTCTTGCCTGTCACTGCCTCTGGGTCCTCAACGGCCCCTCATTCCTTTGACTCACTTCAGTAATTTTGGAAGACTTCCAATTTTATCAATTGGATGTCCTTAGTTTCTCATCCTACTGACTCTCTTGATGATATCATCCATTCTCCTGTCTCCCCATATCAAATATTACCATCATGAACTACTCTACTGGAATTCAGAAATAGTATGAATCTCTTTTGACATTTTGACACCAATGTGTAACCAGTACTGGGGTTTATCATGTCCAGAAGTGAATTCCTTGTCTTCCCTTTAAGATTTGCTGTGCTCATATATCTCCATCTCAGGTCATGATCATTCTGTTTTGTCAAGCCTAATAACTCGGTGTCCTCCTGGACTTCTCTTTGCTTATACTCTTCAATCAGTGTGTCAGTGTTTCCTGCTGCCTTCTGAGTCTAAATGTTTTCTACCAACTCCATATCTCCTCCCCTGTTTCAAGACACAATTATCATCCATCCAGATCACTGCAACAGTCTGCAAGTCTCCCTAATCTGTTTTTGCTGTCTGTTGTTAAGGCAGTATTCAATCGTTCACGCTGAAGATTCTATGCCATTTCTTTTCACAGAATTCCCTAATGGTTTCTCGGATTACTCAGAGTAAAATGGAAAGTCTTTACAGTTATTTATGTCACAACCCAATCTAACTCCTCATGCACTTAGACTTTAATAATCTACATATACCCCTATACCCCTAGAGCAAAAGTTGATTATCGTTGCTTTATTTTTGTACTCCTTGAATTTACAGCATGCATGCCCCTTCAGCATCCACACATTTAGTTTGAAATTGCATGAAGTTTTTTAATTCATCATCAGCACCATTTCATCAAGTCATTCAACGTTCTTTCATATCTTTGCTTAAATATATTACAGAGCTTTAGGTAATTTTGCATTGCTCTGATTAAAATACCTGACAAAAATGAATGAGGAAGGTTTCTTTTTAGCCACAATTTTAGAGGGATTTCAGTTTTCATGGTAAGGAATATATGGGCACAAAAGGAAGAGATAATAGCTTGTTTGCAGTGTGGAAAACCGGAAGCAGAGAGCATGGGTATAGCAATGGGATTTGATATAAACTTCAAATGCTTCCTCCAACCAACTTTCTCTGGTAAATCCAACCACCTAAAGGCTACCCAGCCTTCAAAACAGTGCCAAAAGAGAGGACAAGATACTCCAAACAGTCTGTAATGAGTATTACAGACAAATTGTAACACCTTCCTAGAAAAGACACTCAGTTAGTGAGCACCCTCTGTGAATTCTCTCTCTTTCTCTGTCTCTGTATCAGCTTTGTCTCTAGCCTTGTCTCTCTCACACACACCCATAATCTATAATTATATCCACATCATGGAACCATTTAAAATGTACTCTGTATTCTTTTGTACTTACACTACCAATGTGCTCTTGAACAAAGCAATATGTATTATGCAACGTTTTTGTTTAATTTGAGTTCATTATCAAAGCTAAAGCAGGCCTTATTTTTTATGCAACCTACCCATAACTCTGGTTTTACTATTTCAGTGTACACAAAAATACTTTCCTATGACACTTTTTCTTAAAGTGTTTTTTGGCTTCCAAACTAACCCTGTCCAAGTGAAAATGTTGAATAGTTAATGCTTCCTCCAAGCATCCCTCAATGGATATCTCTTCTGTATTGCATTAAATGTCCTGGCAACTGTGTTCCTTGGGTGAAATAACTCTGAGATACATCCTTTACATTGACTCTCAGAGTTCCCCTGTGATATGAAGCCATATTTATACAGACTCATGTGTATAATAACTCAATATACTAGGAGTGCTTCTTTCATTGTGTCTCTTTTTTTCCCTAAAATACTGCCATCTTGGTACCAATTTTCAAGTAGGTATTTATTCTCCCTCTTCTTATATTAGTATTTTATATTAAGTGTGCAGAAACTCCAAATTTTTGGTGTGTCATGGAAATTTAAATATTTATTCACATGATCAAAAGAACAATAAAGTATGAAGCTTAATAACTACAATTATTATTGATGACCTCATTATTTCACTTCAGACTATACATAATTACATAGGATGAATCTCTATTTTACAAATGAACACACATCATACACCATACCAACGCACTGTTAGGAGTGGCAAAAAGGTCTTAGATGCTAAAAAAAAGAATGAACATCATAACTTAGAAAACTTTAGCCATAGTTTCTTCGGTCCCACCTGGCCCCCGGGGTCCTGCAGCTGCTTATAAAATAATCACTCAAAGGCTTGCTATTAATTACAAACTGTATGGCTTATGACTCAAGCTTCCTGCTAGCTAGCTCTTATAACTTAACTCAACTCATTTATATTAATCTATGTTTTGCCACCTGTTCCATGGCTTTACCTGTGTGCCATTACATGTTGTTCCTTAGACCACGTTGGGCTGGCATCTCCCCCTCTGCCTTTCTTCCCTCACCATCTCTTTTGGATTTTCCTGCCTGGCTCCACCCTGCCCTGCCATTGGCCAATGCAGCTTTATTTATTCTCCAATGGGAGCCACCCATATTCACAGCATACAGAAAGACGTCCCACAGCAGAACACACAGCAGTTTTTCCCTATAGAGTCATCTCTTCTACCTTAATTGAAATGCTGATTGTTTTGTCATGTGAAAGGGCCAAGCTTTGTTACATGGAGCAACTCCTTCAGGTTTAACATGGGTATGTTATAACTAATTCTTTATAACTGCAATAAGACTTTTCATACAAAATTTGCCCAGTTATCTGAAAAAATGCATCTATGATACTTTCTCTTTCAATATTAACATGTCTACACATGTGCTTGCCATATTTTTGGATGAAAATAAACTGACAAGCTCTTACATGTAAAACTATAAATTAAAAGTAAATACAACCCATAATATGGAAGATTTTAGTCTTTATTTTACTTGGAACTATGCAAAATGGTTTTACCCTTCATAAATAGAATAGTATGTGTGTGTACATACTGTAGAGAGACATTTTTAGGTCCTCTCAATAGTAGTCGAATGTTAGTGGAATCTAGGCTTAATTTTAGATGAAATACAGAAGTGCACTCTACATGTGCCCTCTACAGATGTGTAAATGCATATCAGAGTTGAAAGAGGTTTACCTCCTCCATTTCTTCTTTTTAAAAAGTGCTACTGTTGAAACTTTCTCCACAGAAAACAGATAAGTCTTACACTGATGAGTAGGACAATGAAGAATTAAATATCACACCAAATTTAATTTAGTGAAACACAAATTATAGCACAGGTGTGTTGAAGTAACAGTACATTTCATTTGGAAATAATAGCTTTAATTATTAGTAATTCCTAAGACTTTAGAGGAGACAGAGAAACCCTAAAACTGTCCCACTGTAGTGGAGTAAAATGCATATCATTCTAGAATGCAATTATGAAGCCTACATGCACATTTCACAGAGCTTTTCATAGCATGATGAGAAAATTTGGCCTTGGGATGGCAACTGCTCCAGGAGACACAGGTAAAGCTACCTTGCTTCAGATGCTATTTTCATGATTCTTAAAGCTTATTCTTTCAAGAAAAGCTGAACTAAAAGTAAGGATGTATGAAAACTACATATTGAAACTCACTAGTTATTGTTCTGACTTCAAAATATGTTTGAAAAATATCAAACAGAGGTATCATGCATGGATGGGCAAAACTATTCCCAGTAAACATAAAATATTAGATGAAAACCATAGTGCAAGACATGGGATTCCTCCTCTATTTGTTAGGGTCTCTATCACTCACATAAACACAGTATCAACAACAGCTTTTGGAGGAGAGGATTTATTTCAGATTACAAATTTCAGGTCACTAAGGGAAGTCAGAGCAGGAATTGAAAGCGTAAAGCTGGAGGCAGCAACTGCAAAAGAGACCAAAGAAGGAAGGCGCTTACTGGCTTGCTCCCTCCTCACTTTCCCTGTTTTCTTATTCATCCCAAGACCATGTGCCCTGAGGTAGCATCACCCACAACGGGCTGAGCCCTCTGCCATCACTCATCAATCAAAAGAAAAAAAAAAGTGTCCCACAGACTTCCCCACAGGCCAGGCTTCTGGAAGCATTTTCTCAACTATGTTACCCTCCTCTCAGAAGACTCTAGCTCGTGTCAAGTTGGCAAAAAGGTAGCCAGGACACCTTCTTCTGAGATATTGGTCAGAAGGTCCCAGAGGTGTCCAAAATAATAGAAGATATAGGACTTGCCCTTACTTTATTACTTACTATATTCTTACTATATTCTGGGGGTTTCTGCAAATACCATGGCCAACAAAGTGTCCATACAAGGGCTTGCCCCTCTATGGACAGAAACAGAGGAGGAGTGTATTGAGGGTAGGAGTGGAGGGCAGGTGAGGGAAGGGAACAGGAGGACAGGAGGGAGAGAAAATTGTGGTTAGGATGTAAAATAAATAAATAATTTAAATTATTTTTTAAAAAGACTTGATCACATTGAAACTTTTATAATTGGATCCCCTGAACAACTGAGGCTATTACAAAGGCTATAGGTTCTTTTCACAAACTGACAGCAAGACCCTATTGCTGAAGACAGCACCTACACAGCTCCATAAATACAGGTTCTACAGATTAACTAAGGAGTCAGGCTCAAGGTAAACCATGCTATGGTAAAGGTCTAGGGGAGGATAGTACTTAGATTTACTAAGATAAACAGACTTAAGGTTAAGTATCTGGGGAAGTCCATGTGACCTAATCATAGAGTCACCAGGCTAATAATTACTCCACACCCAGACTTCTGGGTACAAAATATGCAATAAATATCTCATCTGTTCCTTTGAAGAGACTACTCTGTGTGCTTAACATTCTTGATTTCTCGAATGCTTATCTGTTAGCACAGTACCTACATGGCTCCAAAATTATATCTGTATGCTATGACCATATTGCCAAAGAAAATACACACTTTGGTTGGACAATGTAAAATAATCAATATCAAACTAACTGCTATCTATTTTTCCTTATACAAGCAGGTGCAAGGCAGACAATGTGATAATCAATGCAGCAAATATCTTATTAAGAGCTAAACTCTATAAGCTATAACACTGACCTTCCTGGGAAGGTGTGTTCACTATTGCAACTGTAAAGTAACTAAAGCTTTCTTTCTGACTGGATTGGGGGCCTATATGCTGTGTACTATAATACTGGCCAGAGCCGGGCGGTGGTGGCGCATGCCTTTAATCCCAGCACTCAGGAGGCAGAGGCAGGCAGATCTCTATGAGTTCGAGGCCAGCCTGGACTACCAAGTGAGTACCAGGAAAGGCACAAAGCTACACAGAGAAACCTTGTCTTGAAACCCCCCCCCAAAAAAAAAAATACTGGTCAGAATTCCTAAGGTAGAAATGCTAATGTTATTTTGATAAACTCTAAATATTTATGTTTATCCCCATTGGCTTGAACTATACTTGAGAAAGTTATGGATTAATGATTTAGAGGAATGGAATCAGAGGATCATGTAGGAAGGAGGAGGAGAAGGTGTATGAAGGAGGGAATAATGAAACAGATAATTAACATTAACATTAAGGACTATATGAATGAAAAAGTCATATATAAACCTAATACAGTAGAAGCTTTGTGAAATACACATGTATGGATGCGATCTAAGTTATACAGCCAAATAACGGAGGAGACAGAGCCAAAACAGGACAACTTTTGTCACCAAATGAAGCCTCCAGTATTGGAATATGGTTACATCTAATTGAGTTGATGCCCCAAAGGGCCCATTGGATCCCCTGAACAACTGAGGCTATTACAAAGGCTATAGGTTCTTTTCACAAACTGACAGGCAAGACCCTATTGCTGAAGACAGCACCTACACAGCTCATTGAACACAGAGAAGCACAGATGACGGTGCCTATATAGAGCCTTCACTACTACAGGCTGGTGTCTTTGGTAAGGAAGGTACTCTCCATGATATATCAATTGAGGAAAAATAAACACCGATCCATGTACAAAATCTTTGATATGTAACCCTATCCTGCCTAAATGATATGGTAGTCAATGCTGTAGACATCTTGGCTCACCAAGAAAGTAAGGCTAGATAACCAAGAGAACTAGATTAAATCCAAATATTACTACTATACAAAAATAGCATAGTAATAAAATGATTCTTAGTGACATTCTGCTATACTCATAGATCAGTGTCTTCGGCTATCTCAGAGAAACTTCCTCCTGTAGCAGATGGGCAAATATACAGAAACCCACAGGCAGACAATTTTCAGAGAGTAAAAGACTTTGGAACATACAGTCATAAATGGTGTGTCTTCATCTAATTCCTCCTCTCAATGGGGGAAAAGAATGTAAGAGCCAGAGATGCTGGAGAACACTGAAGAAACAAGATACTCCAAATCAATAGGATAGATGTACTTAGGAATTCACAGAGACTGAGGCAGCATGCACAGGGCCTGCATGGGTCTGCACTTGGTAGGGTCCTGTAGCTGAAAGGAGAAGTAGACACATGGCCCCATCCCTAACCCCCCTAACCCAGAAGCCATCAATTGATATCCATTTCAACTAAAAATTAACTTTTCTCCAAGTGAGTCTCACTAGAGAAACACACTTTTAAAGACAGGCCCCGTGTCCAGAGCAGATGGCCAACAGAAAATGAACTTAAAGGAATCTTTGGAGGTTCCTTGTCTCTTAATATCATGTCAGAGCTTTTATTTTTTTATTTAAATCTTGATTCTTATTTTTATTTAATATGAATGTTCCTCCTTTTTCACTTACAGTTCCTTTGCGTATATATTGTAGTTTACAGTTTTGTGTTATTATGGGATTCCTGAGTGGGCAAACAATTGGGTCTCTGCCTCTCCACCTGTTTCTTGTGCTTTTTCTTGGGCTCCTTTCCATCTGTTCATTTGCTCTGTCTGATTCTGCTGTTTTATCTTTTTTATATTATTTTATGTTATATATTTATTATATTTTTCAGATATTATAAATAATAATATTATTACTATTTATGTCTCTACTACAGTTTCCCTTCCTCCTCTCTTCCAAGTCCATCCCCCCAGAACCTCTCTGCCCACCCACCCCCACTCCTTCTCTGTTTCTCTTCAGAAAAGTGTAGGCCTCTCATGGAATTTGTTTTTCTAATGAGAGACAGAGAAAAGGTAGATCTGGGATCTGGATAGCAAGGGATGTGAGAAGGAACTGGGAGGACAGAGGAAGAGGAAACTGTAATAAGTATATATTACATGGGGAAAATATATTTTCAACATATGAAAAAAAATTATAGAAGTTATATGTCTATGAATAAGATGATATGCTCAGCCTAACTTTTTAGAATGTGCACCACTAATCACCTGAAATATAATCACAAGAAATATAAAATTTCAAGAAACCACTGTCATTACCAAAACAACAGGTGTGATGAAATATTTTGCAACTCCTTCTTACCCGTATATTTACCAGTATTTTTACTGATATACACCAGTGTATATCAGTTTGGAATAACCAAATAACCTGACATCTTACCTTCAGCTTCTTTGGAAAAATCTGAAATGGAGAGAAAAGCTTTCTATATTGGCACTCATATGGAGTTAAAAATTATTTTATAGATAACATCACCTATACCTTGGGTATGCAGTAGGAAGCAAAATATTTTGCAACTCTTAGTTATGTAAGTATAGATAAATTTGATATAGCACCATTCAATTTTTTTTTATTTCAAAATAAAATAAACAAGAAGAAACAGCTTAATTTGCAGAAATCTTTTTTAATTGGGTAACATTCAGAAATATATATGTAGAAAATACATATCTCATTTCATGGTCAGCCTTGAGGTAGTAAATAAGGATACATAAAGTGGTTTTGTTTTAGATTATAATAAAATTATATTGTTCCCCCCTCATTTTCCTCCCCACAAAGTCTCCCAAAACCTCTCCTTTTTCTCTTTCAAATTCGTAATCTCTTTTTCTTTGTCATTATATATATATATATATATATATATATATATATATATATATATATATACATATATATATATATTTCTTGATATATAAATACAACCTGCTCAGTCTGTTTAATGTTACTCGGTGAAATATTTTCAAGGCTCACAATTTGCTGCTAGAGAATCAGTGAGTGTGTTTTTCTCTTGATAACATGTTCCACCACTTTATGCCTGTCATCATTCTTTATTTGTAGGTAGTTCACTAGGTGGGTTTCAGAATTTTTGGTGTTTTTGAAAGAAAATGTCCCCCAAAGGGGGTGACACTCTTAGGAGCTATGACTTTGTTTGAGTAGGTGTGGCCTTGTTGGAGGAAGTGTGTCACTGTGGGTGTGCACTTAGAGGTATTCTTTACTCAAGCTATTCTAAGTGTGTGAAAGAGTTCACTTCCTGTTGCCTGCAGATCCAGATATAGAACCCTCAGCTCCTTCTCCAGCAGCATGCCTGCCTGCGTGCCACAATGCTTCCTACCATGATGATAAACTGTAACTGTAAGGTAGCCTGAATTAAATGTTTTCCTTGATAAGAGTTGACATTGTAGGGGCATTGATGACAGTAGTGCTCAGGGTGACGTTGCCCTGTGGGAGCCTGGCTCAAGAGGTTTCAGAGGCGAAGAATGTTAGTATGTGGTCTAGAGAATGGTCTCTCAGGAACTGTGATACTTCGGTGAAGAATATGGTTGCTTATTCCCCATTTTTGTCTTCATGTCACCACGCTTCCCACTATGGTGATAATGGACTGAACCTGTGAAACTGTAAGCTACCCTCAATTACATGCTTTCCTTCATGATAGTTGCCATGATCATGGTGTATCTTCGCAGCAATAGAAACCATAACAAAAACAGGACTCATGGTCCTCTCTCAATCTACTCTAATGTGTCTACTCTTGTTTTTGTGCAGCTCATGCTAAGGCAATCATGTGGCTGAGAATTTACGGGTATGGGTACTGACATTGCTAGGAGAGGTAGTCTCACAGCAAACTCCCTGATCCGAAGGTTCCTCAATAGTTTTCTGCCACCTCTTTGGCAGTGTTTTCTAAGCCTTATGTGTAGGAGTTGTTTTGTAAATGTATCCGTTGGGATGGGGCTTCATAATTCTGCATATTTATTGCTTTGGTTTTCTGAAATGATCTCCATATGTTGAAAAAAGGAGTTTCTTTGATGAGGTATGAGGGCTACATTTATCTATAGACATAAAGACAAATATTTAGAAGGCAGTTTGCTGGCCAAATAATGAAAACAACCATATCTACAATCACTTACCAAATACACACATACAGACATAAATTCAATATTTAAATTCATTAGAAAAATCATAAAACAAAAATAGCATCAGTGTTTGTAATGCAATTCCTAGAACTGAATGTCTTATAGTCCATTTAGAATCAAGTACACATCATATAAAACTATTATTTTGCCTCTTAGAATCTTGCTGAACCCATCAATTGGGTAGTTTAAACATGGATGAAATATGTTTGAAATATGAGTGACAGAATCCCTGTCATATGTTTGTAAAATGTGAGCAAGACATATCTTGCTCATTTCATAATCTAGTGATTTCCTCTAAGCTAGTTAATAAACAACTTGTATAGATCTTGAATGTGCATTTACACTTATGAACTCTGTAATTTCATAAGAGCACTAGTCACAAAGTTCTATCTCTCGCCAAGAATTTATTCACAAATGATAGTTGGTAAGAGAAGGAAAAATCAAGTTCCTCCAATGGTGTGACAGAGTATGTCAGCCATATTGCAGGACAGATCCCATATTCAGCAGTAGTTGGCTGACTCAAATCAGCCTCCATCTTCTTTAATGATATTTTGCTTTAGTTTTAGAATATGTTGTCATTGTTTGCTTTTTATTTGTTTTTTTTATATTTTATTTTATTTTTATTTTACAATACTATTCAGTTCTACATAATAGCCGCAGATTCCCTTGTTCTCTCCCTTCCTGCCCCCTCCCCTTCCCCCCAGGGCCACCCCCCATTCCCACCTCCTCCAGATCAAGGTCTCCCCCGAGGACTGGGATCAACTTGATAGACTCATTCCAGGCAGTTCCAGTCCCATCCTCCCAGATTGAGCCTAGCGTCCCTGCATAAGTCCCAGGTTCAAACAGCTAACTCATGCAACAAGCACAGGACCTGGTACCACTGCCTAGATGCCTCCCAAACAGATCAAGCCAATCGACTGTCTCACCTATTCAGAGGGCCTGATCCAGTTGGGGGCCCCTCAGCCTTTGGTTCATAGTTCATGTGTTTCCATTCATTTGGTCATTTGTCCCTGTGCTTTATCCAACCTTGGTTTCAACAATTCTTGCTCATATAAACCCTCTTCTTTCTCATTAATTAGACTCCCAGCACTCCACCCAGGGCCTAGCCGTGGATGTCTGCATCCAGATTCCTCAGTCCTTGGATGGGGTTTCTGTCACAACTATTAGGGTGTTTAGCCATCCCATCACCAGAGTAGGTCAGTCCCAGCTGTCTCTCGACTATCGCCAGCAGTCTTTTGTGGGGGTATCTTTGTGGATTTCTGTGGGCCTCTTTAGCTCTTTGTTTCTTCCTTTTCTCATGTGGTCTTCATTTACGATGGTCTCCTATTCCTTGTTCTCCCTCTCTTTTCTTGATCCAGCTAGGATCTCCCACTCTCTTTCCCTCAACCCTTGCCCTTCATTGCTCCCACTCATGTCCAGGCTGCTCATGTAGATCTCATCCATTTCTCCGTGTCTTTCTTGGGGTCCTGTTTTTCCATGTAGCCTCACTGAGAGAGGAAAAAAATGTTCATCGTAGAGTAAGAAAGTGGGAAGCATCTGGCAAAAGCTGACTGACAGAAACTATAAAAGTATGCTATATAATAAACTTAATAAAGATATACAAGCATCCTATATTTGGCTACAATCTTTGAAAATTAATGAGCCTTTCAGTAATTAAAACACAGTGTTTCTTTACAGTTATGGAAAATAAGAAAGAGTTCATCATGAGGGCTTTCTTTGCCAACAAGTAGTTGTTGGGAGCCTTGTGGCCTACTTTTCAGATCAGCATATGAATGCCAGTCCAATGGGTCTCTGCGGCAAGACTCATGGAGACAGTCTCTAACTTGGCAAAGACCAGTGGCCCTTGGGACACAGCAGAATACTTCTTAGACTGCACAGCCTACGTATTCTCTTCTCTCTTGAAATATTGATGATTCTCTTGACAGTTTTGTTTCACTTATCTTGCATGTGACAGATGTGATTATTCCCAGAAACCCCATCTTCTGTTTCTGCTATGATGTCTGCCTCTTGTTGCCAAGGTTTTCCACCTTGATGGATTCATCTTTCTGTACTAAGGCCAGGTAAACTTATCCTTCTGAAGTTGGATTTAGTCACAGGGTTTCATCATAGATATAGGAAATTGATTATAATACTCTCCAGGCAAGTATTCTTCACTTAAGCAATAATCTTTAAACTCTGCAGTTTCTTCAAAAGGAGGCTCTTTCTAAACCATCGCATGTAAATTATCATTATTTCTCAAAGATGATTTAAAGAGTTCTATGCAAAGTATGATGAAGTTTTGTTTCTGAAGACTTAATATAGAAAAATAAATGAAAAGGTTTTTGTTCATCATTATAAAACTTAGAATGATTCTAGTATCTCTCTGCTGTTTATTAAAGATTACATTTTAATATAAATAATATAAAATTGGGGATAGTCAATGTGCACTTCATTATCATATACTTGTTATAGAACATTTGATAAGTTTAACAAAAGATATATATTTATGGTTTACAATTATAAAATTCAATAGTTCTCTCTGACTCAGAGTATGCTATATTTTCTCTAACACACATCATCAGTTATATTTCAGAACAATCTTGATGTAAGAAATGAGAACAATAACTATGATTATAATTAGAGAGTGCATGTTAAATGTGCTTTAATGAGGTACTATTGTGAGATCCATCTAGTGAACAAGCAGAAATCAAGACTTGCATGCTGAATAAGAAAGACTAAACACAACTCACGGTTAATGAGTAGATATAGAGCTCAGAATTGTTTGGTCTAGGAAGACATCTAAAGTACAATTTGATACATAGAGAAAGTGTAATTAAATGATAATTGCACTTAGGCACAATGAGTGTGGAATAAACAGCTTGTGAGTCAATAAAGCATGAAGCAGCTTGCTAAGGTACGTATTGATTGATGATTCATTTAACTCCAAGTTTATTCCATTTCTAATTTAACCCAAACTATCATGTCATACTTCATTGGGAAAGCTGGGTGGTGTGACTGGAAGAAATTGTCTGAATTAACAACATCCATAGTTTTATTATGTCTTTGCATTTCCATCAGTTTTTCTATGTTGTTATTACATTTATAGGCTCTTGCCTAATAACATAGTAGAGTTTATATCTTAATAAATTGAATTTTTCATTAATCAAAAAACTTACAGTAAATAAAAAATTTAAATTTTAATACATGAATAATATTAAGATTTATAACAGATGACAAATCCAAACAAAGACATTCTTACTATTTTCATAAGGAAAAGAGAACATGTTATACAGATCAGGCATTCTTATTATAAGAAAAAATGTGTCTTTAAATTCCCATGTCTAATTTTTTAATATTCATATGACTAACTCTACTTTCACCAATAAATTCTAAGTATGGATGGATATAATAAGCTCTAGGTAATGTGCTTTTCATGCAAGCAAGAAGACTGGAGTTCAGAAATCTAACAGCAACATAAGTAAAATATATGAAAGGCTTGGCATCCTCTTGAAATCCCATTTCAGGAGACAGACATCATATCTCTTGACAATCTGGCTAGCAAGAGTAAATGAATAGGGTAGTTCTAGGTTCAAATGAAAGACTCTACATCAATATAGAACATAGAAATGACTGGGGCATAAACTAAAGTTTAAATTCTCCTCCTCTACATGCACCCATACATATATATTATATCTACCACACATATACACATGCAAACATGCACACCCTTGGACACTGAAAGTCAGCATTTCCAGTAACAGTTAGTTGGTTGAACCCTGAGTCCTCTAACATAAACTCAGGCCAGAACTACATGCAGAAAGTCAGTTACTGCAGAGGGTTATGTCTACCAAAGTTGTTTCAAGTTTGACCTTAATTCGGCAATAAACACCAATAAACAGCCAGTCTGTTTTGAATTTGTTCTGAAGTAAAAAAAAATTAGCTCTCTTTGTAAATGAGAAAGAATACTGTTAGTTTGCTGGGTCAGTTATGAAATATTGTTAATTCTATTAATCAGAATTATACAGCTTAAGCAGAAATAATCTTCCTGATCATCCCCAGCTATATGTGTGCCCAAAAGATGGAATATTTACATGAGACAAACACATAAACAATGGGAAAACACCCATAGTAGTTCTTAGGGAAGAAATGTAGTGGCCCATGAGAGAAATTACAGACATGAGCAACAAGTCATTTACTGTGAATGATGCCAAGGCCTTGACAGATGAGGCTCCCCATCAGAGTTATTCATCTGCCGGGTCGAAATATTGAGTCCTAGTTGTCACCTGCTGTATACTCCCATGGCCTCTGGTAAAGCCATTGCTACCAGCACCTCTTAACACACCCCACACATAATAATGAATGAGTGAATAAATAAATTGCAAGATTCAACTTACACTGGCTTGAAACCATCCTCAAATGAAACAACAGGGTTTCCTTTCCACATCATCAATAAGCATCACTGCTAACACATCTTTTAGATACTTGCAAGCTCCTCCACTTGAGGTTATGTATCATATCAAAAAAAATGTAGCCACTGAATAAACAGTTTGTTTTTTTCCAAATAGTAAAAAGCCATCGTTCACAAAAGAAAATTATACTCATTCTAGAAATATGAGAAATTTAGTTTATCAAGTAATAGCACAATTTATTGTTAAATTTATATCAGTTGAGCAACTTTCAAATACATGAAGAACAATGAAATAAACGCTCATTGCTTACAAAGAAAATACTTGCAAGTGGAATATTTATCTTTTGTGTAAATTTAATATCCACCACTCATAATGTTATAACTACTTATCACAATGTTAAATAACTATTGATTTGAAAAAAAAACAATGGTAAGGTACTAAAGGAATCACATGATACTTCTTCTAAACATATGAGAAAAATATTCTCTTTCCTGGATATTTCACATCAGGGATTTATTTATTCAGAGGCTTTGCATTGGAACAAAAACACTTTAGCTTCATAACTTGTTATGTTTAAAATTTTGCTTTTGTGCTCATCAGTTAAGAGCACACATTACTCTTGGAAAGGAACTAGTTCAGTTTCCAACACTCACGATTGACATCTCATAGCCATCTGTAATACTTACTCCAATGGATACAACACTCTCTTCTGTCCTCAAGACAAATTTCCCTCACCTGCACAAATTTCAAACAGACACACACAAACACAAAATAAAAAATAAGAATACAATATTAATGAAAACAAAGCCATTAGGCTGGAGATAGGTAGGGCTCAGTTGTTAAAAGGTTTGGCTGCTGTATTAGATGACACAAGTCCCATACCCAGCATGCACAAGTGGCTCACAACCATCTGTAACTCCAGTCCTGGAGATCCAGTCTCTTTTCTGGCTACTATGGGCACTTCACACACATACCAAGACATACATACCTTCAAAACACATGAGGACATGAAATAAACATATTTTTAAATGCTTTAAGTTGTTTTCCTGTAAATATCACTACTTTGGAATTTTAAAAACAATTCTTAACTATTCTGATCACTGAACTACAAGTCTATCCACTTTCTCTCTACCAGTAATATCAACCAAATTCATTAAAATGTGCTTTGATTTAAATGCAGATTTCAGGATCCATACTTGGCAACTTATTTAAGATCATCATTTTCCTTGCCTTTCCAAAAATCTTTTTTTTTCCTGCTGCCTTGTCAACTAAGGAATAAAAGCTATTCATTTCAAAGCTCTAAAATTCTCAGCAGAAGTACATTCTGAATCCTCCCTCTCCCACTCCTACCAACAGAATAATTGTTGGACTTGCATAAGTGGATTTTATCATCCAATATTTTTCAGAGCTGGAAATCTGAGTCAAAGAGAAGGTCTTAAATGCAGTTCCCTGTATGATATCTATGGATAAAATGTTGGGCTTTGATGAAACCAATTTTTAAAATTGTTTGTTTTGTGCCTTGAGCATATGTTAGCACAATATATTACAAAATATATTATATTTTGGCAGTGAATAAGCGTTTGATTTATGAACATGTGTGCCTTACTGTTTTTATGAACAAATTAGTTTTCCACAATGAAATGTTACATGAAGGATGATTTGTGTATATAGCCAAAGTAGCACCCAGGGTCAGACTGCCCCTGAAGAAATTGATATATTTGGCTAAATATAAAGTCAATGCTTTCAATCAAGATAGACTGCTGAAGAATTCTTGAGTGGCTTATGTTTATCAAGTTATCCACATTTCAGGGCTACCCACTACTTCTACTGAATTCATATAATGGATTCTTGCCTCTTTCCAGGTAACTTGATCTTCTTTTGTCCTGCATATATTTGAATTCAAAATTTTAGTAATTCAATTTTTATACCCCCTCTTTCCAGTGTGTATGCAGGAAAATACATTCACGAACACAAACGGCTTTTATTTTTGAAGATTTAGATAAGTCAACCTATTCTATGTAAGACAAAAATAGTTAAATAACTTTATTTTAAAAAGAATTAAAAGTAAAATTAAGCAAGGAAGAATATAGTCAAGCCCTAATATTGGAAGCCCAAGGCTTCCATTACTAAAATAAATAAAAATGGATTATTAACTTTTAACAAAGACAATTTGGTGTTGTTCAGTTCATTGTCAGTTGGCCCCTTTGCTTTTGGGACTGCAGTGAGGCAAATAATTTTGAGGAGCTTATAACTACACAAACAGCTTACCTCATGGCAGGGATGCATGTAAAGAAGAACAGGGTAAAGGCCCCAATAGCCATTTTCTGTTATTGTTTTTGTTTATTTTGTTGTTGTTGTTGTTATTGTTATGTTTTTTCTAAGACAGGGTTACTTTGTGTAGTCTTGACTGTCCTGGATCTAACACTGTAGATGAAGCTGGCCTTGAACTCACAGAGTTCCACTAGCCTCTGCCTTCTGAATTAAAGGCATGCATGACCACCGTCTGGTCTCAATATCGGCTTGTAGGACTTGTACTCAATGAGTGGAAGAGTCCCCTCTTTGTGATCACCATTTAAAACACTTTCTGATCCTTAATAATGACAAGCTGGATCTACAAATCTAGATACACAGACTTGAGGGAAGTGCATTTAAGATTCAAACTACAACAGCCTTTCCTTAGCTCTTAGAGTAAATAAATAGAAATCAATAGAAAATATTCATCTGGCTCTGTGATTTTGTTAGACTGCCAGATCATTTCCTTATTGTCCTCTTGTTCTAAACACAATTGAAAGACCCTGATTTTGAGGAAGAATTCGATAAATGTCAAATTGGCTATACTCTTCCAAAAGGTAACCATGGAGATGTAGCACCACATTGGCTGTTGACACAACTGCCTTGAAAGTAAAAGACCCTGCCCTGGAATACAGTCCCCACTACAAAGAAACAATGACCAAAGAAGAAAGAAAGAAAAAAGAAAAAAGAAAGGGAGGAAGGAAGGAAGGAAGGGAGGGAGGGAGGGAGGGAGGGAGGGAGGGAGGAAGGAAGGAAGGAAGGAAGGAAGGAAGGAAGGAAGGAAGGAAGGAAGGAAGGAAGGAAGGAAGGAAGGAAGGAAGGAAGGAAGGAAGGAAGGAAGAAAAAGATAGGAAGCAAGCAAGCAAACAAGAGCAAGAGCCAGGGATGGAGGGTAGATTGGGTTGAAAGAATGAATCAAAACAAACTGTTCTTTCATGAAGATAAGTTTGCTGCACTTAAGCTTCAGAGTCATGATCAAAATCAACTAGTTAATATTTGTCCATAATACAAAAGGACATGTCACTGGAGTTTATATGTGTCATCTCTCATTGGACCCAATATATCAAACATAAGTGAAATTTATAAACAGTTATTAATTTCATTTACTATAAATGTGTTAAATAGGAGGATATACCACTGAATAATTTAAGAATTATATTGGACATGGAAACACATCTTTAATCCCAGGACTTTGAAAATGGAAACAGGGTATTTAATGTCATTTTCAGCTCCATAGGGAGTTTGAGTCTAGACTAAGTTCAGGAGGCTCTATCTCAAAAAAATGGCAAAACCAAAACAAACAAAAGAAGAATAAAATTCAGAATACATTATTCTTAAATAATAAATTATAGAATTAATTATTACAATATTTAAACCATTATATCTATTAAGTATTATGTAATAAGATGTAATATGTTATATTATACTACAAAACAGAACTCATGAAAAACAAATACATCTGATTCTAATGCTAATATCTAGAAGCTAAATTTCCTTAGGTATAATAATTCACAATGAAATGAAATCTAACTAAAGCTTAACTTACACACACACACACACACACACACACACACACACACACACAATAGAGCACATCCTTTATACAGAAACACAGGAGATTGCAATCTGTGATGCAAGGACTTCAACATATTCAGAAGATCTACATCATCGTATATGTAGCTATCTAAGCATATCTTTAAGAAAAATGCACATTTCTTACCTATGTACATGATTTGTCATTTTAGAAATACTCAGTGCCTTTTAAAACTTCATACTATACATTGAGTTATGAGGATTTTATATAGTAAGTACATTACACTTGTAAAGTATTTTTCTTCAAGGAGCCTAAACATATTAGCATATTCCTTGAAAGAGGAGACACTAAAAAAATGGAAATGAGTGATGTGATGAACCAAACATGGAAAAGACTGAATTCATTATATTTCTGGTGGTTTCTATTCATACTAGAAAGACTGATCATTTAATTGAGCTGCTTTCCTCTACCATCCTGTCTATAAATGATCACTGAGAAAGATGACACCCTTCTGTAATCAGGGCTGTGTGTCAGAGTAAAGAGACTATTATTGGTCTTCGATGGGAATGTGGCAATTTTGATATTAAATGAGCTCCCATTAGACAGTGTGACATTTTGGAAATATTTTCTGAGACATAATTGTACTGTTTTTGTTTTAGAAAGTGGTGAAAAATTAATCTTATGTCCAAAATTTTAATTCCAAAGAATAATCATTTCATATTTACTTCAGAGCAGGATCCATTGTGATATTTTTATATATTGATGTTCAAATATTTTACCTAAATTAATAATGTTGAATTTTTTTTTAGTCTGAACTCAGACGATAGATTCCCAAAGGAACTTGTTATGATTTATAATTTTAAGACATTGTAGTATTTATTATTTAATTTTGTTAGAGTTTTACATTTAAGGTTGTCTTGTAATTTGGAATATGAAGAGAACAATTTTACTTATGTAAGCAATTGTAAATATAGCAAAAATAATTAATAAAGCATTTCTGTTTTAGGAACAATTTGTGTCATGATCAACATATACATTTAATGTCACAATTTGTTCTAGTTAGGGTTTTTTTGCTGTAAAAAAGAACATAACCTGAAAGAACTTAGAGAGGAAAGGGTTTACTTCAGTCTATAACTCTTACGTCACACTCAGTCAGGGAGAGAAGTCATGACTAGAACTTCTAGAACCAGAAGGCAAGAATCTGGAGGCAGGAATTGAAGTAGAAACCAGGGTGGAGTACGCAACCTGCTTACAGGCACAATTCAGAACAATCTTCCCATGGTTGGTACCACCAGAGTGGAATGGGCCTTCCCATCCTTTATCAGTCATTAACCAATAAAATGTTCCTCCATTTTGCTAATAGGTCCACCCTTGTTTTTACTTATTTATGTATGTATGTATGTATGTATGTATGTATGTATGTATGTATGTATTTATTTTCAAGACAGGGTTTCTCTGTGTAGGTTTGCGCCTTTCCTGGAACTCACTCTGTAGCCCAGGCTGGCCTTGAACTCACAGAGATCCACCTGGCTTTGCCTCTCAAGTGCTAGGATTAAAGGCATGCACAACCACCTCCCAGCTAAATAGGCCCACCTTAATGTCAGACTTTTCTCAATTGACATCCCCCTTCCAAGATAACTTGTGTCAAGTTTACAAAAGTCTAAGCAATACACCATGATATCTCACTTGTAGTTTGAGCCATGCATTCAATGTGTGGTTGGGGGCTATTTAAATATCTTTGAATAAAAATTTAATTTTGTAGAAAATTAAGTTAATAGAGTTGACATAATTTTCCTTGTCCAGGCAATTCTATTATATACTGCTAAATATAAAAACTAATATATATTGCTATGAATGTTTCCATAGGATTATAGTGGTTCTATATTAAATTTCTTTGTTTAAGCCTGTTAGTTAAGATTCATATTTGAAGTGTAGGACAGAGGTAGCAAAGTTTATATTTCAGGCTGGTTATAAAGTAAGTGAATATTTTGATTTGAGGGTAAAGAATTCAGAAGATAATTTTCTATTAAAAGCATATTTGCACCTTACTATATAAGCTATATATATATATATATATATATATATATATATATATTGTGAAAAAATGGAATGTATGTAAAGAAATGTACATTTTAAATTAGTACCTCAAGTTTAAAAATTTTAGTAAGATAATTAATGTATACTCCTCATTTTCTACCAATTTTATATTAGTATTGATGATATTCTCTAGACTATATTAGATTTTTAACTTGCTTCTTCTGTGTGAGGAGCTAATAATCACCTGTGAGTTGTAATCACCACACTATGAATTATTAATCTGCATTTAAAAAAGGGTAATTACATAAATTCTAGTAATAGTTACTTCAATGATTGTCTTAATTTAATACATAAAACTATCAGGGTTTCTTCAATATGGTTATGAATGTTAATTGTTTTTTTCCTTCTTAGCATTTCAGTTGTAGTGTTGATCAAGAATGGATCCATTCTGAATGAATCTTTATGCATTTAAAGCTTTTGGAAACCCTTTCTATTTTATACTTTCCTTAAAAAAAAACACGAATTTATTGATACTGTCATATTTTTCCTACTAATTATGCATTATAATACCAGCCTCAAAGTATTGGAATAAAATGTAGGTGTAAATGTGATGACAATCAGTTTTATGAACAGGAAAAGACTGCTCTCTAACTAAGGAGTTGCAAGGGTTAAACATGTGTAAGAAAGACAATTTATGATTTGTCATTTAATTAATGTCTCCCCCCATCATTTTTCTTCTGTAGCTTAACTAGAATAGATGACTTAATTTGACATCTCATTAGTTTACAATAAACTGCAAGATCTGCTTACAAAAATAAATTATGTTATTAATTTGATAATTGTGAAATTAGGAAGCAAATCATTTGCATTTTAGATACATTGTTAACAATGAGAACCTTTGCAGTACTGGATTATGAAATAGATCATTGTACAACAAAGAATTAAATATAAACATCTTTCCAGAAGCAGTTTGTTTTCTGAATATTGTAAGAAAGTTTTTAAAAATATTGTACTTTTTATGATTATTTTTATCTTTTCATCCTATGTTTCAGTTCTTTGGTTCTTATCTAGCAGATATTATTGGCTAACAGCCTTTAAATCTACCAAATATTCTACTAAAAGACAGGAATAAGAACTTTTATGTACATACATCCACTGTGATTTTCTTTTATTAATTAATTAATTATAATCATATTATACATATAATTACATTATATATAATTAACTTTAATTAATATTAAAATAAGATGTTTTAAGAAATATTTTAAATAATTGCATTTAAATAACCTGATTATGAATTTTACTTTCTATTTCTGAGTAAACTTGTACTGTGTATATGTGTGTATGTATTTAGATATAAATACATATATGCTTATAATTTTAACTTCTCTAAAATTAAAAGGTCTAAAATTTGTACCATGAATTTTCCTTTTAGATTTATCTATCCTTCTCTCCTGAAGCTCCTCCTGGCTGTATATTCCCCCTACCTACATCTGGTGTGGAAAAGTAAAGCACAGTCATCACATTGCCCCTAGAGATTCTAGGTGTCAACAACTCAAAACCTTCTCAAAAGTAATCTAAAGGTTAATGACAGTATTATACATTTTTTGTCAGTTTCATCATTGAATTATAATTATGTCTCCTGGTTGTATGGGTAGTCTAATTGAGCCTGTATGAAGAATAATAAGTTTTATTGTCACTAATGATAATGCCACTCTTTTGTATTCTCCATAAATTCTGGATGATTCTAATACTTAGATTAGCTTAATAAATTTCAACAACATGGACATTTTAGTAAGTGAACAGATAGAGACTAATCAAAGAGTTCCCCTGACCTTTGTTTGTCCTTGAAATTAAAGACAATATCTAAGATTAAGATATCATGTGTTTTGTTTCAACTCTGATTTATGATAACACTATTTGTGTCAAAATTTCTGGTACTCACTCTCAATGATCAGCTTGTTTTGAATTTAAACAAATGATGAAGTTTTAAAAGAAGAAAACCTTAAAGTAACACTGTACAGGAATTTATGGGCCTTATATATCTGTGGCCCCATTGTCTTGTAGTCAGTGGCTGCCTGCTCCTGATGCAGCCTGGCATGATATCCACTCCTGTCAACACTGTCACCAAATGCTGCCATCAAATGTGGTTTTAACTAATTATCTATCATTCTATTTATGAAAAAAGACTCCAGAATATTTGCCTGGGTAAAATCCTACTAGCTCAGAGAGGCTGATAAGCAACCAGCTGACCTTACTTTTTGGCCAGAGACCCAGCAACCAAGTTATTTGATAAACTGTTGTCTCTCCTAATCAAGAGGTCTCTCCTGTTTCAATTTAATCTTTATCAGTCTTGATGGTATCCATAGCTTTTCTTTTCCTGTGGAAACAAAAGCAAAACCTCTTCCTTCATGCAGCACATATCCTGGTTTCCATTCTGAGGTCAAGACATCTTTAAAATGTACAGGATTAGCTGGAGGTGGTAGCTCATACCTTTAATTCCAACACTTGGGAGGCAGAGGCACATGAATTTCTGTGAGTACAAGGCCAGCCTGGTCTACAGAGCAAGTTACAAGGACAGATTCCAAAGCTTCACCGCAAAATCTTGTGTCAAAAAAAAAAAAAAAAAAAATACAGACTGATTTAATTCAGCAGGTTTTTTTTTTCTGCTATTCCATGTCTCTCTGCAGGTGTCATTCCTTTATCATTAGCATTTTAAAAAATTAAAGTTAGTAAAGCATTTTTTAGTCTATCTTGGGGGTCTTTATTACTCCTTCCTGTTTATTAAGTATGTCCTTAAAGTGCTATTAGGTCTATAACTGCTTGTCCTATAGGATTGTGTGGTATACCTCCCATATTCTTTATGTTGTGATATGCAAAATACAGTTTTATTTTCCTAGAGACATATGGTGGAGCATTTTTGGTCTTAATCTATACGGGAATTCACATAATGGTTATAAGTTCTAATAAATGTGTAATAACAGAATCAACTTTTTCAGGACTAAAAGTAGTTGCCTATTGAAATCCTGAATATCCATCTATGGTATGGTGCACATACATTAATTTTCCAAGCTCTGCAAAATGAAACACATCCATTTGCCAAATTATATTTCTTTGAATATGAATACCTTTTGTGTTACTTCCTGCAGGTAATGGAGTTAGGTTATACAAAGAAAAAATAGTAAATCCCCTTGGCTTGTTGGACGTGATGGAAAAAAAAATCTTTCTTCAAACCTTTGCTATTATTAACATGGTGTTTCTTATGAAATGTGGAGGTTTATAGAATAACCAATCATTTCATCATTATCTTGTGAAAAAGGGCCTGGTAGCACCATATGGAATGTGATATGTGTTTTATATACAATGGATGATTTATATTTCTGAATACATGTTGTAGATGAATAGACAATAAGATAATTCTGAAATATCTGGAATAAATTCAATGATTTCACTATGTAAAACAAATCTTTCTGCATTCTGAGAGTCAGTAACTACATTAAAATGTTCTGGAAAATCTAATAATACCATGAGAATAACACATAATTCTGATTTTTAAACTGAATCATAAAAGCTTTGAGCCAATTTATTTAGTTTTCCTGACTTATAAGCTGCCTTTTCTGATTTATTTGTATCAGTATAGAGTTTAGGGGCTCCAGAAATTGGTTTTCCTTTTATTATATGAGGGAGAATCCATTTGATTTTTTTCTAAAAATCAAAGCTTCTTGCTTTGGGGATATTTTTTGCTAATCTCTCCAAAAAAAATTACTGTAAGCTCTTTGCCAATGTTTATTTTCTGCACATAATGAGGCACTTTTAGCATTAGTAAAAGGTACCAAAATTTCTGCTGAGTCTATTCCTGTTAATTGATGAAATCTCAATGTTCACTTTATAAGGAATTTAGAGATCTTTTCTACATCTACATCGGACTTTTTTTTTTTTCTTTTACTCTGTGTGGTAAAATGT
This sequence comes from Peromyscus leucopus, assembly GCF_004664715.2. Taxonomy (NCBI): domain Eukaryota; kingdom Metazoa; phylum Chordata; class Mammalia; order Rodentia; family Cricetidae; genus Peromyscus; species Peromyscus leucopus. Next base: position 65,779,343 of record NC_051071.1, on the reverse strand, counting down.
CCAACCTAAGATATTACCTGCTCTCTGCATAAAAATTCCTGCAGGAGAACAAATGCAAGGTAGAATAACTAGGGTATAATCAGGCTCTAGATCCAGTTGATCCACATTTACATCCTGTAATCTTTTCTACCAAAGCCAATTCTCTCTCAGCATTAGCTGATAATTTGCTTAGACTCTCTAAGTCCTTACCATGTTGTGAGGTTTGAAATAAATTACTTGGCTCTTGAGTAGTAAATTGACTTGTGGCTCACAGCCAATTAATATCTCCCAGCATTTTTTGAAAATCATGCAGATTTTATGATTGATCTCTACTGTTTTTTTTTTTTAGTTGAATTTTTTTGTAAACCTGTCTTATATGCTAAATAATTAATAGAATCTCCTCTGTAATTTTTCAGGAACAATTTTATAATCCCCAAGATATCCAAGTTTTCTGTACTTCATCCAACATTTTTTCTAAGGTATCTGAATTTGAATCAGCCAGTAAGATTTCATCAGTAGGTAAGATAACACCCATGTAATAGTAAAATATAGATTGAGGAAACTATTTACAAATTGTTTCCAATAGCTGTTGTACAAAATATTGATGCAAGGTGGGGCTGTTTAACTATTCCTTATGCAAGAACTTTCCACTGATACCTTTTTACAGGCTGGGAATGCTTAAAAGTAGGCACTGTGAAGGCAAATTTTTCTCTATCCTATTCTTGTAAAGACAAAATTTAAAAAGTAGTTTTTAAAATCAATTACAATAATAGTCCATCATTTAGGTAATAAAGAAGGCAAGGGAATTCCAGGATGTAAGGAAGCTTTTGGCTGAGTCACCTTATTTATAGCATTAAGACTGGTTACCATTCTCCTTTTTCCGGGTTTTTTTTTTTTTTTTTTTTTTTTTTTTAATAACAGGGACTGGTCAATTCTTCAACATGTTGAGCATTTAGCTACACCTGTACCAGCTCTTCCAGTGTCTATAATTTTTCTGATGTCCAAGGCCATAGTTTGACCCATTCAGGTTTTCAGTTAACCATTTTAAAAGTAATATTATTAGTACCTTTGAAAGATAAAAGCTCTTGTGCCCTGCTATTATAAAACCTGAATTGTCTGTAACTCTTTATAACACCTTTTAATATTTTTCTTGAAAATATTCTTTATTTTATAGATTGTTTCTGAGATTGGAGGAATGTTAATCTGTGTTTTCCATGGGTGAATCAAAGCATGTCCCCATAAATTCATTGTTATGTCAGTCATGTATAATTTAATTTTCCTATCTGTCCTTCTGTTTCTATATACCTAATCCATCTTGTACATTGTTTTATCTGAGATAAAGATCCAACCCATAGAAATTGAATATTTACCTCCTAAAGAGGACAATATGGATGCCAAGGTTTTAATAAAATTATTGTTACATCTGTGCCTGTGTCCAAAAAAAAATCTAACAATTCCAATGCTATTTATTTCTATTTTTAGTTCTGTCACTGATCATTTATAGTAGTTTGGCATAATTCTTATTTTTTGGTATCTCCAGAATTTTTTTTATTTGTGCTGTCCTTGATCACATCCAGAGCAGTGTGGTTTGTCTCAAAAGGTATTAAATATTTTAATTGCTCTGTGGGTGAGTTTCTTCAATGAATGACTGAAATTCTTTGAATGACTGAAAGAATTTGATATCGGGGCCTGCAAGAGGCTCCTTAAGGTGTTTACCAGTGACAAAGTGTTTGCCTCTCCCTTGTTGATCTGCATTAATTAGTCCAATGTCAGCATTTGTCATACCATCTGCATATTCCAGAAGATTGGAACATTCTGTATGGATTATATCTAGAAAAGAACATTGCTTATGGGAATGCCTTGCCTACAAACCCCTTTCAGATGACCTTGTTTACTACAATTAAAATATCTGACATTTTAATTTTTCTTAAAATTTCTAGATATTACTTCTATCAAAACAGCACCATAAGCATGAAAAGCAGTATCAGTTGTTATTGTAGAATATTAAGAAGTGTTACATTTTTATGCTGTGAAATATTTGTTTAATGAGGCAAAGATGTATTGCATTCTTTTATGTTGCATATTAACCTCTGTGAGGCTGTGTTACTTTGCCTGTCTAAAATACTTGACTGGCCTAATAAAGAGCTAAACAGCAAATTGCAAGACAGGAGAAAGGACAAACAAGGCTGGCAGGCAGAGAGAATAAATAGAAAAAGAAGGATCAGGATAAGGAGGTAGATTCCAAGGTCCAGTTAAACAGCAGACAAGGAATAAGGAAAGAAATGATGTACAGAAATAGAGAAAGGTAAATGCCCAGAGACAAAAGGTAGATGAGCTAATTTAAGAAAACTGGCTAGAAACAAGCCAAGCTAAGGCCGGGAATTTGTAAGTAACAATAATATTCCATTAGTTAGTTCATAATGTTTCATACGTGTAAATAAAAATAAATAGATAGATAGAGAGAGATAAATAAATGAATAAATAAATAAATAAATAAATAAATAAATGAATGAAATATAAGTACATTTTTTCAAGGTTATCATCCTATTTATCTTAATTTTGTGCTTTACTCCAGGGGTCTTTCTAAACCAGTGTTCTTCCAGCTTCTTACTGGTGGACGATGGGTAAAATCTCATGTGACATAGATATGTAGGCTTCTTCTTTCTCAAAAGAAAAATTTCTTTCCTATGACTTTCATAAAATATCCTTATAAATTCCTGAATTTGTGCAGGATACTTATTCTTCTCGTGTTTAGCCCATGAAACCTTGAAATATCCCCCATTCTCCACAGATAGCCTTGTCTGTAATATCGTGACATTTAGGTATCTGGTATTGCTACTCTACTGCCATCCTCCATTGGAGTCATGGGCCTTTGTCACTACCCTTTGATACTTAAAATCCTGGGCAATCTGACATTTTTCCCCCACACTGTGAAGTTCTTAGAAGTTGAATCTCTTGTATGACATTGGATTTTTCGCATCTTACATGCTTTCTATAACACATTTTGGTTTCCTGGTATCCTTTCTGTGAATTCCAAATTCTATTCCTGATGTTTAGGTTTTCTTTTCAGGGGTCTGCACCTTTGTAAACAATTTTAACATACAGAAATATCTATGACTCTTTGAATAACCTAAAACCACCCATCCCACCTCTTGGGAATGTGAGTGACATGTTTTTACAACTACTACTTCCTGCTGTCTGGGGGCAAAGGCATCTTTAATGGATCCTGAAAAGAAAAATTTTGGATTAATTGTCAGGTACTGCAAAAGGTAGCTGTATCATTTGTTGTCCAGTCTCTGCATAATGGGGAAATTCAGAGCTTGTTCTGGTTATAGTAGTCTGTGAGACTGGATCATCTCAGCCAGCCATTTCAAAATTATGCTGAGCAGTTTGTAGTCCAAAGCTGATCTTTAGGTGGTGTTTGTCAGCTTAGTGCTGTTTTCATCGTCCATGTGGAATCATCATTGTGGGATTCCATCATCTTTTGGAGACTTTAGAGATTGCATTAGGTCAGATTACTCCTTTTCTTGGCAATTTTCTGGGTAGTTCTCTCTTCTTCTTTGGATGCTTATTTGTCCAAAGGTCTTTAACAACCATTCTTCAAGATGGTTGTTTTATTATCTTGAAATGACAAAAACAAAACTGTTCCCAGATCCTAATCTTGGGGAGTTTCCAAATCTATTGTTTATCAATTTTGATTTATGGTTTCTCCCAAAATTTTTATCTCTTCTGTAGCTGTTCTAGTATGGGTTATAGTACTATGTGTGCTTTGTTTTGTTTTCTTTTGTTTTTGTTTTTGTTTTTGTTTTTGTTTTTGTTTTTTACAATAGGCATTAGCTTCTTTAATTGCTCTGGGAAGGAGTTTCTTCCATAAATGAGAGGAAAGGACTGATTAGAATTTGACATAGGGGCCTGCAAGTGGCCCCTCAGGGCATTCCTCAATGGCAAAGGTAAGGCAATAGTTTATCTGTCCCTTGTTGATCTACATTCATTAGTCCAATGTCTCCCTTTGACACACCTCCAGAAGGGAGCTGCATTCTGTTAGAATTATTCCTTCAAATATCATTATTTCTAGGAATGCCCTGTTTACAGTCCCTTTTATGTGACCTTGTTTACTGCAATTGAAACATTAGACATTACTATTTTTCTTTAAAACTCTGGAAATCACTTCTCCTATCCAAGCATCATCATGGTCATAAGATTGAATATTGATTGTATCTCAGATCCATTCCTCCAAGGGTACTGATCTTGCCTTTAATAGCCTATTTACCCTTTTGCATTGTGCATTAACATTTTCAAAACCCAGAGATTCAATTATTATTTGCCTAGCTTCTGAATTTGTTATCATTCTATTTATTGTTATAGTCAGTCTTTCTAAAAAATCAGTGAAGGTTTCTTTTCGGCCCTGTATAACTTTAGTAAATGACTCAATTTTTTTCCCTACTTCTTCAATTGTGTCCCAAGCATTCAAGGCTGCTATTCGGCATAAAGCTAGGGTATGGTTAACATATAAAGACTGTTTTTGTATATCAGCATAATTGTCTTTTTCAAGAAGTTGATCTTGGGAGACTTCAAGACCTTTAGGTAAATCATAGGTCAATTTTTGTTACATTTATATTACAGTTTTTCATTTTCAAGCATTTTTCTATTTCAAATTTGATTTCTTATTATAGGAATATTGGAATCCAAGAGACTAAAAGGATTCATTGACTTTGTATCTTTGGTCATTTATAACCAATTTTGAGATAAGTCTGTTGAATGATAATATGTTACCTAGGAATAATAAGTCCTTTGGTTCACTAGCTTCTTACATAACTTCTTTATCTAAGAAGAGTTATAAAATTTCTTTGAAAAAAAATTTCTGTTTTGACATATGAAAACGGACCACATGATAAAACTAAATGCTATATAATTACATGTTTATTGGTACACTAATGAAATGCATGTGATATGGTTATTAAAGGGCAGGAGGAGATAAAATGATAGTAATAACTAAAAGATAGTAGTGTAAAGTCCAGAACATAAGAAGAACAATCTAGAACCAGTCTAAAGTACTGTCATGAAAGACTCATTAATCAGTACTTAGAAAATGCTAAATTATGTCTCTATAGTCCTTAATGTGAGTTGAGATCTTTCACATCAAAAAAGCTAGATGTTTGGGTATACTAGATCTAAGAAATCTGATAGAGATAATGGCTTAAAGCAATTATGACATGAGTATTTTTTTCCCCAAGGACAATTTGTATGGTTTCCTACAATGATTTCTCCAGTAGTATTGTTTCTAAATCATTAACTCTAAATTGATTAGAGAAAATGTGTAATCATTTTATTTGAATTATTGACAAAACATGTGGCTAGTTTTAATATATTGGATCTAAAAGACCAAAATAGATAAATATAATCATATAATTATATATATATACCTTTCACATGCTTTATTTGTAATATTTAATCTACATTTCACATATAACATATATAAAAATAAAACATGTTCTTGATCCTTGTAATTTAGCACACAGTTAAATTTAATATAGTAAGTGCTATTTTTGTAGCAACTGAAACTCAATCTAAAATACTAGAAACTCAAAATTTTCTAAAAGTAGAAAGCATTTTGAATAACGTTTTTCTTTCTGCATATATTGATTATATATATATATATATATATATATATATATATATATATATATATATGCAATATCTCTTTTGCACCATTAATGAAAACTTTAAAATTGTGGTCATGTTTTAATTTGCTTATCTGATTAGATATTTGTTTCTCATTGTATATTTTATTACTTCTCTTGAAACTGAAATATTAAAACTAAAATGCAATTTATACAAAGATACAAACATCTTCATGAGATCTGTCACCCTCTTCTGGTCTTCACTGGTAGAGGAACTTTCATATACAAACATATAAGAAAAAGAATAATAAAAATAAATCTTTATAGAAACTCATGTGGCTAACATTTATATTTATCAACTTTTAGTAACAGGTACAGTTAAGTATACATATAGTAAGATAATTTTGAAGTTAACTTATTCTATGATGATAATTATTTATAAATATTAATAACTTGAAGAAAAACTCAAAACTTTTATTGCCCTATATAACTAATTACAATTCCAAAATCAAGTGGATAATTCTCTTTACTAAAACTGAATGTCATAGATGTGTTCCAAACAATTTATAGTTTGTGTTGGTACCTTTGAATGATTGTGTCTGTGATCAGATTCCTTGTAAAACTACTAAAAATGTAATTTTAAACATTTTATAGGCAAGAAAGTACATATAGAGATGATACAATAAAATTGATTTCAATCATGTGTCACATTGCATTACATTCATCAATGTTTTACATATAAGATCATGATCCACTAAGATATAGTACCTTTAAAAAAATCGAATTGGTCATCTAATGACATCTTCTTGAAATAACATCACAGTACAATTCATTACATTCCTAAAATTTCTACCTACACAAATAAATGCATAGTTACATAGTGATTATATGTAACATACAAAGTTTGAAATAGACATGTTATCAAGATACAAACTCTTAAACTAAATATACTACAATCTTAATTAGTGGGAAAGAATATAATCATTCTGATGTTTTATGTAGAACAATATATTTTGTTACTCTAGCCAGAGCACTATAAATATGGCAAATCTCATGATCACAAGTTTGAGGTTTTTTGGTTTATGTTTGTTTGTTTTGGTTTCTGACTTAACCTCATGTGTTTTTCACTGTGCCTGCTAAGTGTAGAAAATTCACTGCTAACATAGGCAACAAAAGGCCATGTTAATCAGTTGATTAAACTGATTAATGACTACAAAGGAAGAATATTAGTAAGGATTATTACTTGCCAATCAAACATGTCTCATTCTATCACATCTACAATCTTGCCTACAGGAACAAAGTGACACAGTGTGTTAGATAACCTCCTTAATGTAAGAAACAACTGAGAACAAAAAGTGGAGAAGCCCAGCTACAGGTTGTGGAGTAAGTTCTGATGATCTGGATTGAAGCATGGCTTAAGGAAGAAGGTAGTGATGCAAAAATAAGCTCTTTAAAAGGTTGTAACAATTGATGACAGATCATTAGTTTGATTTTGAGCAAGGTGGTATAGTCTTAGTTACTTTTCCATTAATGTTAAAAACAAACAAACAAAATAAAACAAACAAAAAATTTAATTATTTAAGAAGACATCATAACCTGAAAATACGATGATTTTAATTGTCTAGCACTTTACAGTACTCCTAAACTAGCATATCAGCCCACCATTCACTCATGGAGCAAATCTTTTAGTCCTGTAAGTACTGTTGATGGTAGGAGATTTATATAAGTATACCTATGTTTTGTCTTTATGAAGACTTGTCCAATACATTTTGCCTATTTTTAAATAGTTATATACATAATTCATTATCATTGTGTTAAATTTTTTCTACACGTTTAGAACAATAGAGTGTTATGCTGGTTAGTTGCCAAGAAAAAATAAGCTAAGTCATATAGACTAGGTTATAACTTCAGACATTGTATAAGAAAACTCTATGATGTACTCACAATACCAAGCATCCTAAGACACATTTCTCATAATCTATTCCATATTTAAGTGATCTACATATGTGTTATAATATCATTGGTCCAGTATAAAAGTTAAAATACAAGTTATGCAGTAGATAATACCTGTTAATTTGTTAGTCTTTTTTTGTCTCTTAGAAATGATTAAATATGCAACATATTTTATAGAGCTAGTGTTTTATAGTTTCATTCATACTATTGACTAAAAGACTCAGAAAACACCAGATTGTTTCACCTAAACTGATTATTTCAACGTAAAATATATGATATTTTTACTAATATAGATCTGTCAGATATAATAAACATTTCTATAAGTGAATACAAGTGGATTTTAATTTCAGCATCAACAACTTTTTCTAGAAACATTAGTTTGGATAGTTCACTTCATAATCAGTGTTCCCACAGTAGTTATATTTTGATAGATAATCCTGAGAGTTCCAAGGAAGGTTAAATCTACTTAGTCCAATGAGTTGTTCACTCAGTGATTTGCAGATATTTTACTGTCAAAGCATAGAGATTAAGAATGTTAGCAGTGGTGGCGCACGCCTTTAATCCCAGCACTCGGGAGGCAGAGCCAGGTGGATCTCTGTGAGTTGGAGGCCAGCCTGGGCTACCAAGTGAGTTCCAGGAAAAGGCACAAAAAGCTACACAGAGAAACCCTGTCTCAAAAAACAAACAAAAAAATAGTGTCACAGTAAAGACATGACACATGAGCTTTAAATAGATCACTGTTGCACAAGTTCAACAACTTGATCAATACTTACATTAATGGTCAAAGCAATTTTAAGAAACTTCTTTTACATATAATTCCTTTAAAAGCATGAGGCACATGTGAACTATGTTATCGGTGATCTTTATACCTATCTCATAGATATTATTAGGAAGATACATATTAAAATATACAATATGGGGCCGGGCGGTGGTGGCGCACGTCTTTAATCCCAGCACTTGGGAGGTAGAGGCAGGCGGATCTCTGTGAGTTCGAGGCCAGCCTGGTGGTCTCCAAAGCGAGTTCCAGGAAAGGCTCAAAACTACACAGAGAAACCCTGTCTCGAAAAAACCAAAAAATAAATAAATAAATAAATAAATAAATAAATAAATAAATAAATAAATAAAATATACAATATGATAAGTTAGCTATTAAGGTATTTGAATTACTGTGGTGGGAAAATGAAGTACATATATTACTGAATAGTAAAATAAACATTCTAATAAAGCAAGTAGGGGCCATAAAATAAAGAATACTGCCGTCCATCTTCTATCATGGAAACACAAATGAAATGTACTACTGAAGATGAATACACATCTCTTGTGCAAGATGAACTAAAAGGTGCACAAGGAATGCACAGTTGTTTAGTTTTCTTCACAAACAAATCATCATATGCTCAGAGACAAATGAACAGCTTCTGTCCAGCTCAAACTCTCATAATCCCCAAATCCTACTTCAAAATAGCTACTTCCTTTTATATAATGACAAATTTATAGTTTGAAGGTATCTATATTGTTGGGGAAATACATTGGGTACTAGAGGGTTTAGAAATATTACTGCAAGAAGTCCAGTTAATCAAATGCCCATTTAGACTGATTATTCACCAAAGCATACATCTTTTAAAATTCCATTTAATAAATTAACAATTTATTGATATATGGCTTTTGAATTTTTCCTTATTTTGATAGGAGACACAAGTGAACATGTTCTGCTACAAAATTATTTTAAAAGTCATTGAAACATAATATCAATTAGGTTTAAAATTATTTTGAAAATGATTGTTTAAAGCACATAACAGCCAAATGATCTTCTACTGAGCTATAAACCCAGAGAAAATCCAAATTAACAAAATCAGAAGTGAAACGGGGACATAACAACAGACACCAAGGAAACACAAAAGAATCATTAAGTCTTACTTCAAATACCTGTACTCCACAAAATAGGAAAATCTCAAAGAGATGAACAAATTTTTTTCAATAGATACCACTTGCCATATCTTGCAACACCTTTTTATCCTTGACACACATCACTGCAATTCTCTCTTTCAAGTTCTACTATCTGTCATTTTATTTCTTTCTTTAACATCTGCCTTTACAGAATTCATATATAAATGAAAAGAACTGTAGGTGTGCTTTAGTGGGTGACGTCTTCACGTACTTTGAATTTTTTCCAAGTTGATTCGGGTTGACACAAAGTTCACTTTCTACTTTGTGACTACATAGTATTTCAGTTTCAATATACAACGTATTTCCTATTTCCATTCACCTTTTGACAGATTGTTATGTAAGTGTAGTCCATATCTTGAATACTGTATCACAATGAAGTTAGAGTAGAGATATATTTTTAAGAAATCAGATTTATCTGGATGTATTTCCAATAACACAATTATATAATTAACTTATTCTACTGTTAGTTTTTGCTGAACTTTCATACTATTTTTCATTAAGGCGACACTAATTTAATACTAATCAACACTGAGAAATAACTCCTGTTTCTCTATAGCTTCAGCTTTTGTTATATTTTCTTACTGGTGTACTTACTTGAATGATGTAATATCTTATTAAGAATTTGATTGAACATTCTTATAATTACTGATGTGAGTATTCTGTCACAGATATGCTAACCATTTGTATATATTTTTAATAAAGGTCTATTTTTGTATTTTGTCCATTTCTTAATTGTGCTGCTTGCTTGATATTATGACAAATTTGATTTATCTAATATTTTTAGTGTTAATGTCTCATGATATATGAAATTTGTAAACATTTTTCCAATCAACACTATCTTCTTCCATCAGGTTCAGGATATTTCCTCTGATATTCAGATACCTTTTTGTTTGATGCCTTTGTAGTTGCTATTCTTGTTTTATTTGCCTATTTATTTGAGGTCACTTCTGAAAATAACCATTACTCACATTCGTTTCATTGGGATTTTTATGTATATTCTTCTAGTAATTTCTTAAGTTTCATCTAACACTTCACTTGATATTCAGTTTACTTTGTATATTATAAGTTAGAGTCTTTTTCTTCCCTATGTGATTATTTTCAACACTATTTTTGGAATGTTATTATTTTCCTTTTTCATGAAAGCATCTTTATTAAAAGTTTGTGTGTATGTGTCTGTGTGTGTGTGTGTGTGTGTGTGTGTGTGTGTGTGTGTGTACAGGTTTGCTTATGAGGTTTGTATTCTATTCTGTTGCTCTTTATATTTACAGCACATTTTTCTGTCTTTTGCCTTTCTACATTACTGTGTAAAGCCTGTAGCTGGTGATTCTTTGCACCTCACTGCATATTGCTCTTACATAGCAGAACAGAGAGATTTATCTAACTAGATAACTGCCACAATTCTATATTCCACCCTTTCTTCCTTATGTGGTCCTCCAAACTCTGTCTCTTCCATTATAGATCAATGTGGCCTCCTGCTTAAAACTGTTTGGCAGAGTCCAGAACTGTGTTTATACTGATACATATTTCTTTCTGGTTTTTGTTCAGTCATTCATTTATTCAACAGGTTTTTATAGAGTTCTGCATAAGGGTCTTATAATAAGAGATAGATAATAAACAGGTCTTTCATATATATATATGTGTGTGTGTGTGTGTGTGTGTGTGTGTGTGTGTGTGTGTGTGTGTGTGGTGTTTTATTTAAATTCAGACTGGAAACTAGAAAATGTCTGGTTCAGTATTTCATAGTATTAAATAAGACAATCTTTGAACTGGGTGAAGAGATGACCAGAGACTTCCCTAGACATAGGTTCTAGGTTAAAAACTGAGGGTAAGGGAAGAGCTAGCCAGATAGAGACAGATATGAAAAGATAATTTTTCCAGTATTAGATATAAAAAGAGATAAAACCAGAATCTATGCTTAAGTTCAAATAAATGTAATGTCCATTGACCTGTGGGAAATTCAATAATTCACAAGAAACCATTCCTCAAGTGAAGTGTGTTACATCAGTGTAAAGGATTATCCTGCTTATTAACTTATGTCTTTTGGGTATAAGTGAAAAAACACAAAATTAAAAGTCTCTTTAATTTTAACTGAAAATTTTCCCCCAGGCCACAGACAAAGCATGTATCTAACTTAATGATCTTATTTCTTTTAAATTTTTCTTTTATTTTGTACTATGACAATTTAGCACCATTCCAGAAATAATAATAATAATAAATATCTCATATAACTACTCTTCCCTTTTGGGAGTCTCTCAGATCTAGTTATATCTGTATCCAGTCAAATTATCTAGTAAGAGGAAATGTTATGAGTACTTTACTTATTTATTCAGCCATAACTGTATAAGTAACAATCTGAGACTCATGCATGATGAACTATTTCACTGATGCATAATTTACCAAAGATGAAAGAGCAGCATCAAGGAATTGACTATCTCCTGAGAGGAAAGCCAATATATTATAGATTTCCAGTCCTGCCATTGGGGAAATGGCCTCCTTAGATTGAGGCATTTCTGCAATTGATGCAGAGCAGAAGCTCAGAATTTTGTCTGTAAGGGTCATTCCCATTTTCTTTCTGCCTTTTTCTCTCTGTGTCTCATCAGTTACAAGTTGGAATTTACAGGTTGGTACTACTGTAATTGTTTAATAATATAAGTTCTTTCTCTTGGAAATGGTCATTTTATTTCTCAACTTTATTGCCAGTATATGTTTCTATTTATAGTTTTACAGAAAATACTTGGAAGTCTCCCAAATCAATGTTGATAAAGAACATTTAGAACTTCTCCAAGGGTAAAATATATTTCACCCAACAGCCTATACTCTACTAACAGCTACCACTTAGTTGTTGCCTTTGGTAAAACAAGAAGCCCTACTCTTCAGGGAATGAATATTTGGATTCAATCAAACTTGTCTTAATCATGCATCATGTAATCTCAAAAGATTTGGAGGTAAGGTGTAGGCCAGTATAAGCACATAAACAAGGATAATCCACATGCTTTCTAGCTTTCAAGGAACAGAAACTTCAGTTGGTTTATCTTATTCTGTCAAAGAGTTTAATATGATACACACTGTATGTTATTAGTTTTCGGTCATTTGACTTGAGATCTAAGTTCTATAAACTGTTTATTCATGTGTTTATTGTTGTCTCTAAAATATGTAGAGCTTGGCATCCTTCTGAGAGGAATTTATTTGTTAAGAAAATAAGTGACTTTCTATTCTATTTGTAATAAAGTTGAGAAAATATACATTATAAGGCAAGAAATATTTTGTTAGATATCATAATTACTGCTAGCAAACATAAATAGAAATACACATTTTTATCAGAGACAGTAAACACCATGAATGTTAACCTATCTTTTGAAACATAATGGATATAAGAAATCCAGGGAACATTTGTCAGAACTTTGCAGGAATCAGGTTTTTAAATAAATAAGGCTCATATACTATGTCTTTTTCCTGCTTGCAAAGCTTTGTTTCCTGGGATGACTGAATGTTAATATTTACAACATGCACTATGCATTTTCTCCAGGTAGTTGTAGTTGTCCTAGTCTGTAAATATATAAACAGAAATTTAATATTACAAAAGGACTGCATTGTTGAAACTCAGACATTTTGTAGAAGGCTAAAAAGAACTGAGTAAAAAAAAGCCTTTGTATGGGATGTATGTTAACCCAGCCAGTTTAACAGTCCCTTTCTTAGTATCAAAGGCATCAAGTTCATTTGTCATTCTTGTTTGTGTCATAGGGCATTACTGAGAACTGCACACGAGGTTGTCATCTCACAGCTGTATACATTGCAATCACTTGCTAGATTTCTACTATGTGATGGCAAAACTATAGGAAATCAAGTGATTACATATTTGTAATAAAACTTTGGTCATTCAGCTGGTTCATTAATTTTGCTCAGATATTCTTAAATTATTCTAGTATTTTTATTTGTCTCATTTTTTTTCCCCTCTTATCATTAGGTGAGACAAAAGACTAACTGGGCCTTGACAAGGAGGAGGTCACTCCACCTAAGGCTTTGGTTTAATCCTGTCCTCTCAGGAAGTAATTTTTTTTTCCTTTGTTGAGAAATCCTTAATGATTATCCTCTGTTCTTTCTGCCACAGTATCAAGAGGATCTTTTCCGGATAGTCAATGTGAACCTTTTCTGGAGCATCTGCATATAAAAACCACAGAGGAAAGAAGCTATCAAGACAGAGGCCACCAGTGGTTTCTCACATATTCCTGACTCTGGCAAACTTTGCTGCCGGTAAGCAGGCTTCAGTTATGATGGCTGGGATTAAGTTATATTAACATTTACAGGTGTGGTTTGCCTTATAATATCAGTTCTCTAATTTGTCTGAGAAAGGGTGTAGACATTTATTGTGTTTGTTATAAAGATTAGTGAAAAATTCCTCAAGCTCCTTATATTTTAAAGCTAAGAGAATGTGTTCTCATTATAAAGAATTAATTTATATTGTGATATTAAAATTTAATTTAAAATGCATTTATATATCAAAGAACAACATCAGTATACTATATGGTTCTTTGTGCTCCAAATTGTCTTTGCAAATGTTTTCTAGAATATGATTTGGCATCCCTTGTTTTTGTCTTTGTATTTCTAGTGGAGAATATACAGTTAAGATTTATGACCGAACACTATCATTTTCTTGTTATATAGTAATGCATGAGATATATGTTCGCAAGAATTAACTCAGGTCAGTCAGGAATTCTGCAGTTGGGTTTGCTAAAATCACAGGATATGATATGTAAAGGCCCATTTCCTCCAGTGCCTCACAGCAAGTTAAATATAAAGACTGCTGGTGTCACACTGCAGTCTGACATGAAATCCACAGGCTATCAAGGGCCTTGTCCCTGACGGGTACCCATCTCTCACAGACTCCAGACATGAGTGTGTTTTAAGGTTTAAATAAAATGGTCAAAAGAATTTGTGATTTTCCCTTCCTTTCTGGCAACATTCTGCTCTCAAACTGTCCCATTTTACAGCCCGGCTACAGCTATCAGGTTCATAAGAAAAATTTCCAATGACTTCTCAACCAGAGTTTCCCTTATACCAGAAACTATCCCATTCTTTAGTCTTGATTTTGGCCAGTATCACACAAATTAAAAGTAGCAATAATTACACATCAAAGAAGAAAGGAAACCTGAAGAAGTGATTCTATACCTAAATTTTTATGTTGAGGAAAAATTTTAGTTTTAAATATTGAGTATCTTGTTTAACAAACTTGCTATATATAGTTGCTATTTGACTTAAACTTTATAATTCAGTGGGTCTTGAGTGAGTTTACATGGTGTCCCATCCATCACACAATGTAGTTCAAAATCTTTTCATTATCCTTATCCAAATTTCCTAAAGAATTCACTAATCTCAAACTGTTCCTTCTCTGCCTTTGATCCTAAGCAAACATTGAACTACTTAGTGTGAGACCAAAATGAGCCATCTTAGAAATAAGACCAAAATGCTTTCACCTAAAAATTAAGGCCTAAGATTTCTCCTTTTGGGAATAGGCCATTAGTTACTGAAACCAGTTGGTTCAGATTTCAAAAACCAGGAAGTGTAAAAGTACGGAGTCACAAGATAGTCACGAGGTAATGCCTGCCAGACTATGGAATGTCCTCTCCCTGGTTTCCAGAGTAACGGACCACAGAAATGCCCCCACCTGAGGGCAGCCAATGAGAAATGGTGGCGGGCAACCACTCCCTTAGAAGTAATTTCTAGAAGTCCCTAGAAGCAAGCCAATCAGAATTGTACCCGTACTAGCACCCCTGAATGATGTAACCTTGTGATTTTTCCCTTTAAAAGCTGAGCTTACAGATAGGTGGGCACTTCCTCCAGCCTCCATTGCGTTGAATGTATTGGAGGAAGTCCCTGCCTAGGCTTGTATTGATTTTGGATATCCAGTATTAAACCTTGCTTTTGCATTCCGGCATGCTCGTCTTTGGTGGTCTCTCTGGGGGTCACGATCTGGGCACAACACTCACGGTCTATTTTGTCTGCTATATATTTTTCATTAAAAAAGAAAACTGCACACAAAGGGTACGTTTACTTGTGTCACTCGTGCCTCCTGCTTTTAATTGTGTTTTTAGAATTATCCATTTTCTTTTACTATGGATGGTATTGCATTATTCGGATGGATATACCATATCTTAAAAACCCATTCATCCATATATTTAGGGTTCCTTTATGAGTTCTCATGAAAGTGGTATTTAAACTCTAGGACCTAGTCCCTGAGGCACAACCTGTATCTCCCAGCCCCTACCCATTGTTGCCCCAGGTGCAAGCCAGCAGAGAACACTCCTGTGGGCACACATCCCCACCAACACCTCCCATTGGACCCTGCAATCTACAAGACCCACTCTCTACCCCAAACCCTCTGATCCCCCTGTGACCCCAGCAGCTCCCTGAAACATACAATTCACCAGCTCTGATTTGACCAAGAGGTTGAGTGACTCTTCTCCCACCCAGAGAGTCCTGCTCTAGGACCTAGGCCCTGAGGCACAACCTGTGCCCCCCACACCAACCCATCACTGCCCAAGTTGCAGGCCAGCATGGAAGACTCCTGCTACTTGCATCCTCACCAACCCCACCCCCCATCAGACCCTGCAATCTACGAGACCCAATTCTACCTCAAACCCACCATGCTCCTGCAACTTCAGTGGCTCCCTGACGCACAGAATCTACCAGATCTACTCCCTGAGACACAGAATTCACCAGCTTCAACTACACCAAGTGCTCCAATTGGACAAAAAGTGGTCCCCTGAGACACAAGACACAGCAAGCACAGATTGGACCAAGAGCAGCTCCCTTAGACACAGACACCTCTTGCAACTATTGGAGGAAGAGATGGGTAGACGCCAGTGCAAAGATACATACAACAACATAAAGAACAATGTGGCACCCCCCAGAACCTAGCAGTTCTAAAGTAGCAAGACCTGAATATCACAATGTAGAAGAAGCAGAAGAAGGCAACCTTAAAAATAACTTAATGAAGATGATAGAGACCTTTAAAGAGGAAATGAAAAGTTCTCTTAAGACAAGCAAAAAATTGGAAGAAATCAATAAATCCATTAAAGAAAGCCAAGAAAACCAATAAAGAGCAATTAAACAGGTGAAGGAAACAGTTCAAGACCTGAAAATTGAAACAGAAGCAATGAAGGAGAAATAAAGCGAGGGAATGTTGGAAATAGAAAATATGAGTAAATGAACAGGAACTACAGATCCAAGCATAACCAACCGAATATAAAGGAATAGGAGACCATGGTAAATGAAGACCGCATGAGAATAGGAAGAAGCAGTGCTAGAGAGGCCCACAGAAATCCACAAAGATATCCCCACAATTGACTGCTGGCAATGGTCAAGAGACAGCCCAAATTGCCCTACTCTGGTGATGGTTGGGATGGCCAAACACCCTAATTGTCATGCTAGAAATCCCATCCAATGACTGAGGGATCTGAATGCAGAGATCCACAGCCCCAGGTGGAGCTCCGGGAGTCCAATTAGCGAGAAAGGGGAGAGTTTATATGATCGAGAATTGTTGAGACCAAGGTTGCATAAAGCACAGGGACAAATAGCCAAACGAATGGAAAAACATGAACTATGAACCAATGGCTGAGGGGCCCCCAACTGGATCAGGCCCTCTGAATGGGTGAGACAGTTGATTGGCTTGATCTGTTTGGGAGGCATCCAGGCAGTGGGACCAGGTCCTGTGCTCATTGCATGAGGTGGCTGTTTGAAACCTGGGGATTATGCAGGGTTGCTCGGCTCAGCCTGGGAGGAGGGGACTGGACCTACCTGGGCTGAGTCTATCAGGTTGATCTCAGTCCTTGGGGGAGGCTTTGCCCTGGAGGAGGTGGGAATGGGGGGTGTGCTGGGGGGAAGGGGAAGGGGCGGGAGGGGGGAGAACAAGGGAATCTGTGGCTGATATGTAGAACTGAATTGTATTGTAAAATAAATAAATAAATAAATAAATAAATAAATAAATAAACAAATAAATAGATGGAAGAGAGAATCTCTGGCATGGAAGATAAAATAGAGAAAATAGATTCATCAGTCAAATAAAACACTACAGTTAAAAAAGTTGTAATGCAAAACATCCAGGAAATCTAGACCACCAAGAAAAAGCCAAAACTAAGAATAATAAGGATAGAAGGATAAAAATACCAACTCAAAGTCACAAATAATATATTCAACAAAATCATAGAAGAAAACTTCCCCAACTTAAGGAAGGAAATACCTATGAGGATACAAGAAGCTTACACAATTACAAATAGACTGGATCCCCCAAAAAGTCACCTCTCAACATAATTAAACCACTAAACATACAGAATAAAGAAAGAATATTAAGAGTAGTGAAGGAAAAAGGCCAAGTGACTTATAAAGGCAGATCCTTCAGAATAACACCAGAGTTCTCAGTGACTTCCACATGTGTAAATATTCTTACCAAAATACCTGGACAGATGTAATGCAGACACTAAGAAACCCAGATGCCAGCCCAATCTACTATACCCAGCAAAACTTTCAGTCACCATAGACAGGGTCCACAAAATATTCCAAGACAAAACCAGATTTAAACAATACCTATCCATAAATCCAGCCCTACAAGAGAGCACTAGAAGGAAAATTCCAACCTAAGGAAGTTAGATGAACCCATCAAAACACAGGCAACAGATAAGCCACAGCAAAGAACAAATCCCAAAGAAGGGAAATACACACAAACTGCTATTAAATGATAACAGGAATTAACAATCACTGGTCATTAATATCCCTTAATAACAATGGACTCAATTCGCCTATAAAAAGAAAAAAAGACTAACAGAATGGATATGAAAACAGGATCCTTCCTTCCTTTGGCTGCATACAATAAACACACCTCAACTTCAAATATAGACACTACCACAGAGTAAAAGGCTGGCAAAAGACTTTTCAATCAAATGGACTTAAGAAGCAAGCTGATAGCCAGGCGGTGGTGGCGCATGCCTTTAATCCCAGCACTCGGGAGGCAGAGCCAGGCAGATCTCTGTGAGTTCGAGGCCAGCCTGGGCTACCAAGTGAGTCCCCGGAAAGGCACAAAGCTACACAGAGAAACCCTGTCTCGAAAAACCAAAAAAAAAAAAAAAAAAAAAAAAAAAGAGTGAATTCCATTTTGCCGGGCGGTGGTGGTGCACCCCTTTAATCCCAGCACTCGGGAGGCAGAGCCAGGTGGATCTCTGTGAGTTTGAGGCCAGCCTGGGCTACCAAGTGAGTTCCAGGAAAGGCACAAAGCTACACAGAGAAACCCTGTCTCGAAAAACCAAAAAAAAAAAAAAAAAAAAAAAAAACCAAAAAAAAACCACTGCATATTCATCACAGGAGAAATCCACCAAGATGAAGTCTCAATTCTGAACAATTATGCTCCAAATACAAGGGCACCCATATATGTAAAAGAAATAATACTAAAGCTTATATTGCACACCAAACCCCACACACTAAGTATGGGAGACTTCAAAACCCCACCCTTCCCAATGGATAGGTCTACCAGATAGAAGCTTAACAGAGAAATAGGGATCTAATAGATCATTGTGATTCAAATGAACTTAATAGATAACTATAGAACATTAAATCCTAACACAAAGGAATACACCTTTTTTCTCAGCACCCCACAGAACCTTTTCTAAAATCAACCACATACCCATTCACAAAGCAAATCTCAACAGATACAAAAAAAAAATGGAATAACCTCCTATATTTTATTGGACCACCAACACTAAAAGTTAGATTACAAAAACCAAAATTATAGAAAGCCTGCAATGTCATGGAAACTGAATAATGTTCAGTGGAATCACCAATGGGTCAAGGAAGAAATAAATAAATTAAAGACTTCCTAGAATTCAATGAAAACAAATACACAACATATCCAAACTTATGGGACACTATGAAAGTAGTGCTAAGAGGAAAATTCATAGCACTAAATGCCCACATAAACAAGTTGGAGAAATCTCATACTAGTGACTTAGTAGCACACCTGTAAGCTCTAGAACAAAAAGAAGCAAACTCACTGAGGAGGAATAGTGACACCAGGAAATAATCAAATTGAAAATTGAAATCAATAAAATAGAATCAGAACAATACAAAGAATCAATGAAACAAAGAGTTGATTCTTTGAGAAAATCAACAAGATAGACCAACTCCTATCCAAACTAACCAAAGGGCAGAGAGAACGTCCAAATTAACAAAATTAGAAAAAGGGAGACATAACAACAGACAATGAGGAAATTCAGAAAATCATTAGATCAAACTTCAAAAATCTGTTCTCCACAAAATTGGAAAATCTAAAAGAAATGGACAGTTTTTTGGATAGGTACCACATACCAAAATTAAATCAAGACCAGATAAACAATTTAAATAGACCTATAACCCATAATAAAGTAGAAACACTCATTAAAAGTCTTCCAAACAAAAAAAAAAAAAAAAAAAAAAAAAAAAAGCCCAGGACCAGATGATTTCAGCACAGAATTGTACAAGACTTTCAAATAAGAGCTAAGCCAGGCAGCGGAGATGCAAGGCTGTAAACCCAGCACTCAGGAGGCAGATCCAGGCAGATCTCTGTGAGTTAGAGGCCAGCCTGGTTTGCATAGCAAGATCCAGGGCCTGAATCAAAACTACGCAAAGAAACCCTGTCTGGAAAAATAAAATAAAATAAAATAAAATAAAATAAAATAAAATAAAGAGCTAATGCCAATACTTTTCAAATTGTTCCACACAGTAGAAACAGTAGAAACATCACCAAAATTTTTATGAGGCTACAGTTACTCTGATAGCCAAACCACATGAAGACGCAATAAAGAGAATTACAGACCAATCTCCCTCATGAACATTGATGCGAAAACATTCAATAAAATACTGACTAACCTAATCCAGGAACACATCAAAAAAATTATCCACCATGACGAAAAGGCTTCATATCAGGGATGCAAGGATGGTTCAACATATGAAAATCTGTCAATGTAATCAAATATATAAACCAACTGAAAAAAAAACCCACATGATCATCTCATTAGATACTGAAAAAGCCTGTGACAAAATCCAACACCTCTTCATGATAAAAGTCTCAGAGAGAACAGGAATACAAGGCACATACCTAAACATAATAAAAGCAATTTACAGCAAGCCAACAGCCAACATCAAATTAAATGGGGAGAAACTCAAATTGATTCTACTAAAATCAGGAACAAGACAAGGCTGTATACTCCCCCCATATCTATTCAGTATAGTACTCAAAGTTCTAAGTAGAGCAATAAAACAACAAAAGGAGACCAACAGGATACAATTAGAAAGGAAGAAGTCAAACTATCCCTATTTGCAGATGATATGATAGTATACATAAGTGACCCCAAAAATTCTACGAGGGAATTCCTACAGCTAATAAACACCTTCAATAATATGGCAGGATACAAGATTAACTCAAAAAAAAAATCAGTAGCTCTCCTATATACAAATAATAAATGGGCTGAGAAAGAAATCAGAGAAATATCACCCTTAACAAAAGCCACAAATAATATAAAATACCTTGGGGTAACTCTAACTAAGCAAGTGAAAGACCTGTATGACAAGAACTTTAAGTCCTTGAAAAAAGAAATTGAAGAAGATATCATAAAATGGGAGAACTCCTGTAGCTAAAATTATCTTGTTCCTGCCCACCTCCCATGGCCCTCAGACCCAAGCAAACACACAGAGACTTATATTATTTATAAACTATATGGCCTAGTGGCTCAAGCTTCTTGCTAGCTGTTGTTATATCTTAAATTAACCCATTTCCATAAATCTATACTTTGCCACGTGGCTTGTGGCTTACTGGTACTTTATATCCTGCTCCTCATGGCGGCAGCTGGCAGTGTCTCCTCAACTCAGCCTTCCCCTCCCCAGCGTTCTCCTATCTCTTTGTCCCACCTACCCTATACATCGTGCCTGACTACTGGCCAATTAGCATTTTATTTAACAATCAATCAGAGCAACACATTCACAGCATAGAGTATATCCTACAGCACTTCCCTTTTTTTCAAAATGGAAGGTCTTAACTTTCACATAGTAAAATTACATATACCAAAATAATTATCAAGCAAGAATTATAATTACAATATCTAGTCTATTTATAGTTGGCAAAATTAAAGAAGATATCCTATCTATGCTATATTTGTGAGTCTAAGGCTTCATATCTAACTTATCTTTTATCATAACTAAGGAAATTATAACTATCTAGTCTTCAACTACATCAAAGACCTCAGAAGGATATATTACCTGAGAAATGGGAGAACTTTTGGGAGTCTTGTGAAGTAGACAGAGACAGCTGACAGCCTAGACAGTCATCCAAATTTCCTTTGTAAATTTGGGGCATCTATCCTCAGCCTAGAGTCTCTCAGTCACTTCTCTATGTGTCCTGTAGAATGTCTGGCAGTTTCCTCTGTGAAGCAGGAACCTGAAGGACCAGTTGGGCTAAGATCAAAAATACTGATGACAGCTTATGTTGGAGAGGATTCAAAGCAAGGGTAACACTTTTCCACTGTTGGTGCAAGTGAAAACTTGTACAGTAGAAATCAGTATGGCAGTTTCTCAGAAAATTGGGACTCAATCTACCTCAAGACCCAATGACACAATTCTTGAGCGTATACTCAAGGGATACTCAATCATACCACAAGGACACTTGCTCAACTATGTTCATAGCAGCATTATTTGTAATAGCCAAAATGTGGAAACCACCTAGCTGCCCCTCAACTGAAGAATGGATAAAGAAATTGTGATACATATACAAAATGGAGTACTACTCCACAGTAAAAGACAATGACATCATGACGTTTGCAGGCAAATAGGTGGAACTAGAAAATGTTATCCTCAGTGAGGTAATCCAGACCTAGAAAGACAAACATGGTATGTACTCACTCAAAAGTAGATACAAGATGTAAAGCAAAGGATAACCAGATTTATAACCCACAGCTTGAGAGAATCTGTCTAACAAGGAGGACCCTAAGAGAGACACATGGATCACCCATGATGGGGAACCTACAGAGACAACCAAACCAAACTAGGTGGGAACACATGAACTTTAGACCAACAGCCTTAAAGCCTCCATGGGACTGGAATAGGCCCTCTGCATAAGTGAGATGGTTGTGTAGCTTGATCTACTTAAGAAGTCCCCTGGCACTAGGATCAGGATCCATCCCTGATGCATGGGGCTGGCTTCTTGGCCCCCATTACCTATGGTGGGACACCTTGCACAGCCTTGATGCAGGGCAAGGAGCTTGGACCTGCCTCAGCTGAATGTACCAGGCTCTGCTTACACCCCATGGAAGGCCTTACTCTTTCGGAGGAGGAAATGGGAGGTGGGGGAGGGGGAAGTCTTTGGGGGAGTAGGAGAAGGTAATAGAGGTGGATCGATTAGTTAAATAAAATAAATAAATTGTAAAATAAACAAATGAAAAATAACATCTTATTAAAAGCATTTGAATTTGTGTTTAATAATATATACTTTTGTTAATTTTTGAAAATTTCCTGTTACTCTAATATATTCTTGAACATGTTTATCCTAAGCTTCTCCCCTCCTTCCATATCAAAATTTAGCTTCTTGTATGAGAACTGAAGTCTGTACCTAATCTTGAGTGCCAAGATACTTACTCAAATAGCAGTAAATAAGTCCATTTATCAAAATAGTAGTAGTAGACTTACCACTTGGGCCTAGGTACACATGAGTTTGCATTTTCTTCTATGGAATGTGTCTTAAGCCCAATAAGAAAATAGGTGGTTAATTTCACAGCATTCCAAAATTGCATCAGTATCTTGTCAAATCATTAATTATTGTAGCTTGCACCTTTACAAGTTGGTAAGATTGTTGATGACATGTCTTGTCCAGTAGAATTCATTAAAACTACTCAGCAGAGAGGAAGCTTCAAGGATTTTCACAGTTTTATTCACCATATCCTTTGTTTAATGTGTGTGGTGTCTTCAGCAACAGGATATTACTGACAATTTATATTGATCAACTAAAATCAATGACAATGGGAGATATTTCTAATCTAGACTGCCACATTCAACTCCTTAAACCACAGCTTATAGATATAGCATAATTTGGGATACATTTAGTCTAATTTCAAAAGTATATTGCCATTCCAGAAAGAATAAATGGGGCATAGTAAGGAAATATTGGACCAAAGGAAAACAAAAATCCAATAAGGTAAACATCAAAATATGTATCTCTATGCTTTGTATCAAAGAGCTTACATAGCTCTGCTCTGTAGCTTTCTCACCTACAGTATCCATCTCTCACTTTGAATCTCCCTACTTCCTGTATGCTCTTCTCCTTGGCAGATATAGTACAGTTATAACATCTCCACATTTTGGCATGCCCATTGAAATCCAGGCTTCATTTTCTTAGATTCATTTAATGGCATCTCAGGACTCTCCAGTGGGGATACACATACCACAGGTGGCTTGAGTTCAGCAGGTCTCTGAAACTTCATGAGAAAATACACAAGCTTTTGCTAAAATATTAGGTTTCCTGGTGCTCTTTTTTTTCTTCAAATGGTATATCTTTTAATTCTTTATACCTTACTTGCTCTTTCTCATTGTAGAGCTGCATAAGAGATACTAAAAATAACTATATCATGCATTAAATATTCTTTCCTGAGGCTGCTTTACCAAATGAATTAGTTTATTCGTTTAAAAATGTAGTCTCAGAAAAGTTCTTAGGATGAAGGCGAATGGCAGGAAGATTTTCTCTTTTAAAAATTCACAGGAATGGCCTCTAGCCCAGTTGCTGTTAAAAATTCCCCTGCTCTCTCAGTCCTGTAGGGTCAAGCCCAGACAGTCTGCTTTGCTTTCAGCACTGTTAATGACAACCTACCCTCTGGTATTTAATTATTTGTTATTTAATTTTCTGTTGCTGTGATAAAATGCTATGGCCAGGGAAAATTATAATTGAAAGAGTGTACAGTGATCTACTGTTCCAGAGGGATAAGGATCCATCACGCTATGGAAGCATGGCAGCAAGTGCCAGCCAGGCAAGCAGGAACAGGAAGTGTAAGCCATGGAGGGCATTTATTCTTTAAGCCATGACCTATACCAAGGGCTTTGTGCCTAAGCACTCCACCATTGAGCCTACAATCCCAATCTCTCTGCATATGTCTCGAACTAGGAATAGATAAGATGTCCTGTCTTTAGCAACTACTTTCATACTTTAACACATGCTGCTAAAAACCTTGTCTTGTCAATTATCTCTTGCATGGTGTTTGTATTCATTAACTACTTGTTCAACTGGAAATATTTGTCAGGTATTTCTTAAGAGCTAAATTTCAGTATGTGACACAACATAATAGCAATTATAAAACAGTACTTGGTTTTAATTGGCAGGCTAAAATACACACACACACACACACACACACACAGTTCTGAAGGTAATTATTGATAAGAGAAGAGAAAAAGGAGGGTAAGTCAGAAGGATGGCAGGAGACACACACACACACACAAACACACACACACACAAAGGAGAGAAAGAAAGGGAAGGAAAGAGGTCAGCACTAATATAGCTATTGAGAGTGATATAATAAAAGATTGAATCTAACACACACGAAGTGATGAACAGATAATACTTTTGCAATTCCCTCATGGGTAAGAGGACAAGATGTACTTAAAAGAAGGTATGAGGGTTTTTTGGTTTTGTTTTGTTTTGTTGTTTTTTTTAGCAGGCAGCATATTGTTTATAGCATAAATTTTAGAGAGAAGGCACAGACTGAAGAGAAAATACTTTAAGTCAAGGAATCTACAGGGTCAAATCACCAAAGCATGAAGCAGTCTGGGAGGAACTCCAGTACTGAATTCAGAAACCAAATTTTGAAGAAACTCATTAGTGTTCTCAAGCGTTTATGTTCATTCTTCAGTCACATTTATAAAAGGTGAATTTTCAAGAATGGAATTGATGAAAACCACATTGAATTTATGAAAAATTTCTGTGATACCAAACATGATAAGGATACCATTGGACAAGGAAAAATACATGTTTTTATTTCTGGAAAGTGATTATTATAGACAATAATAACTAACAGAGTCAAAATTGTAATACATGGGTATTCCAAATAAAGATGACTTCACACACAATGAGCTAACAGATACACACATATGCATACACACACACACACACACACACACAGACACACACATCACCCATTCACCCACATGCACACATGCAAATACACTTAATTTTAATAGTAAGGAATAATTTTTATTTATTTGTTCATAATATTTTTATTTTTTAAATTATAACTACATCACTTTTCCTATTAGACATATTTTACTACATAAGTAGTAAAATTCAAGATAACAATAATTTTACAAGTATATTTCTAAATCTATTTGATAATGATAGTTTGATTCATCAAATAATAAGCTGAAATATCAGATACATATATGATTTAGGTATCAGTGGTTATAATGAAAGTATTGGCTGAAATGAATAATATGGTATGTCTCCAAACCTTAAACACTTTAAAGTCACACAGATGGATTATAAAGCTATTGCTCATTTACAGCACAAGAAAATGGAAACAGAACCCACATTTAGACAGAGGCAATATTGTAGAAATGTTGACTTTAATATATTTTCATTTATTTAATGAATCCATTTTTGTGACATAAATGGATTTGCTACACAGTCACAGTATGAACAAGCCATAAAATCTGGGTTTGAGTCATGGTTTAAATTTGATATTTTGTGTCTAAGTGTCTTTATGAAAAATTAAGGTTACTTAGATGATGAATGAATTTCAGAGAATATTTTCCTAGATGGAGTCACATTCTTAAAATTTCATTTCTTTTCTTGTTTGATAAAGTGTTTGATGCAGGAGTATAAACGTATGTAACTATGTAAGTATTACCTGGGATATACCTTTGCAAGTGTTCAGACTATAAAGTGAAACTTTTGATAATAGGCTGAAGGTATATTTCATTTTCTTCTTTCTCAGATTTCTGGTTTCTTTCTTTTTCTGTGACAGAAAATGACCCCCCAAGAGAAAGGCACTATTAGGACATGTGTCTTTGTTAGAGTGTGTATGGCTTTGTTGGAGGAAGTATGTCACAGTGGGGATAGGCTTTAAGACTTCATATGCTCACCCTATCACCCAGTGTTTTAGTCAACTTCCTGTTGCCTACAAGATATAGGACTCTCACTTACTAATCCAGCACCACAGTTGCCTGCACACTACCATGCTCCCTGCCATGATGATAATGGACTGAATCTCTGAAACTGTAAGTGAGCCACTCTAATTAAATGTTTTCTTTTTAAGAGTCTCTGTGGTCATGGTAATAAAACCCCTAAATAAGGCAGAAGTTGGTACCAGGGAGTGGAATATTGTTGTGACAGGCCTGACCATTTTTTTGTTAGTTTGGAGTAATTTGGTCTTTGAAAGCTTTACTTATAAAAGCAGGAAAATCCTTTATGCACTGCTTAATGGGCCATACTAGTGTGAGCACGGAAACAGTGGTACTGCATGTGACTTAATGAACTGTGGGAATCAAGTTTCAGAGGAGAAGAATTTTAGTATGTTGCCTAGAGATCCCTTTTGTGTTATATTGGTAACAAAAGTGACTGCTTTTGCCCTTGTCTGAAGAGTCTAAAGTGAAGAGTTTTGCATTAATTCTATTGGCAAAGGACATCTCAAAACAACCTACTATAGACTCTGTCTTGTAGTTAGTAGTGGTAACTCTAATGAAGATTTATAATGAAAAGGAGCAAGCTGAGCAGGGTAAATTACATAATGCAAATTATGAGGAGGAAAAGAGTACCACAAAGGGAATGGAGTTAAGTCCTGTGTTCAAGGAGATAAACAGATTTAGAAATGGAATAAAGGGAGTAGTGAACTGCCAGTGGCCACGTCAGAAAGCAGCAGATGGCAATTGAGGTTCAAGATGTCAATCCACCAACGGTATCTTTTTTTTTTTTTTTTTTTTTTGCTTCTGCTGTACCTTTGGTACTTGTTATGATTTATTTGATTGTGGGTAGTCCCCCACTGCCTGCATTGTAGTGTATCTATCTCATGAAAACCTCCCATCACCTGGGCATTTAATTCTATGGATTGTCAGAAAGATGATTTCTCCTTAAGCTCTACTGTCTATTGACACAGAGTTTTGGTGAATAAAAATAAATACGAGAATATGTTTCATAAGGTAAGACCCATTGTTCCACGAGGCCTATTAAGTTACACTTAGGGGCTGGTTTAAATCACAGTTCAGATCTATGATCTAGGAAAACATTGGCGTACAGGAGCCAGAATGGCTCAAATTTCTTTAATTTTATGGCTGAGCACCTCAAGCTGACATAAAGCTTCAAAAGAGATTTAGATTGGACTAGATGCCTTGCTGATGTTTTTTGTTCATTTTTTGAGGGGGGAGTTGTTTGTTTGCTTTTTAGATTAACATTCCCTATCTTGTTCACAAGGACACACAACTGTACTGACTGGCTAGATTTTAAATACAAAAACAGACCAATTATTGCTAGTTGGCAAATGATTAATTTCTTGTGCCCATTCCTGACCTCAATTTGTGAAAATAAATTCTGATTAATCAAGGCTACAGAAAATAACTTGACTCTGTAACCCCAAATGAGGGTTGTAGGTGTTCTTCGATAGTCAGAAGTTAAGAGTATTTAAGCAGTGGAGGGAAAGGGGATAGAGGAGTAATGTAGTAGTACAACAACTACATGATGAGAACAATATGAAGAGAGTAAAGAAAAGAAACCATCAAGAGAGTGCAAGAGTTTCTCTTCTTTTATTTCTTTTTTCTTTTTTTTTTCATTTTTCCCTAAACCTTCAGATGCAAAAGTAGTAGCTTTGCCATGTTGTGGATTTCCCTTTGAGCACTGTGCTTCTAAAAGCTGGCCTTCCTAATAACAATAGTGATCTCAGGGCAAGTTCCCACCCAGCTACGTTTCCAATTTGTGAAAAGAAACTAAAGAAATGCCTAGAGCCAGGTGCAGTGGTATATACCTTTAATCCCAGCATTCTGGAAACAGAGGCTGGCTGATCTCTGAGTTTGAGGCCAGACTGGACTATAGAGAAAGTTTCAGGACAGCCAAGCTTAGGCAGTGAAATACAGAAACCTGGTGAGAATGCAGTTGTATGAGAGGTCATGTTAAAATACTAGCACACAGCAGAACTTAGCAGCTTTAGCCATATGATTCTGGCTTTAGAGTTAAGGATAGAAGAAAGGAGTTATGGAGTAAAGCTTCTGAGGCCAGGCATGTATCAGGAGTGTCCCGGAATGGAGGCCTAAGGAAGCCATTGCATGAAGCTGTCATGTTGAAACCTAGATTGCCACAGATAACCCAAGATGTTAGAGATGGCAGAGATGTGGGATACCTGCCGAGGAGAGTTTCCTACAGGGAGTAGAAACAGACCAAGAGAAAGAATTATGTTGTAGTCAACAAAGCTGAATGCAGTTGGAGATCTGGAGAGCAAGTTAACATTAGACATGGAGAAGCAGACATTGGAGTTTTCCCAGCTGGTTTTTGGTCTTGCTTTGGTCCAATATTTCCTCACTATGCTCCTTTCTCTTCATTTTGGAATGGTAGTATGTATACTGGGCCATTATATGTTGGAAGCATGAGATCTTTTTTCTTTTTTAAATAGATGATTACAGTTAAGAGCTTCTATGAGTCTCTGAAGAAACCCTGAAATTTGGAATTTTAAGCATTGTTGAGACAGTGATGGACAATGGAGAATTTTGAAGTTTGACTGAATGCATTTTTGCATGATGATATGGCTACAAGCCTTTGGGGCCAGAGAGTGGAATGTGGTAATTTGAAAGAAAATGATCCCCCAAAGGGAGTGTCACTATTAGGAGGTATGGCTTTGATGGAGTGGGTGTGGCTTTGTTAGAGGAATTCTGTCAGTGTGGGGGCAGAGTTGAGGTTTTCTATGTTCAGGATATCATCCAGTGTCTTAGTCAACTTCCTGTTGCCTGTAAGATGTAAGACGCTCAGCTACTCCTCCAGCACCACATCTGCCTGCATGCCATCATGTTCCCTGTTGTGAGGATAATGAACTGAACCTCTGAAACTGTAAGGGAACCACCTCGATTACATTTCTTTTTTTAAGGTTCACTTGTTTACTTAAAGTTTTTTTTTCTTTTTACATACTGCCCACTGTTTGCCCTACCTCCTCTTATACTCTCCTGCAACTCCCCCCATCCAACCCCTCCCAACTCATCATAGGGGATAAGGCTTCCCTTGTGTATTCAACATAGGCTGTCATTCCAAGTTGGGCCAAGCCCAAGCCCTGCCCCCCTGCATCAAGGCTGAGTAAGGTATGGCAGCATAGGGAATGGGCTCTAAAAAAGCCTCTTCATGTACTCAGGATGAGTCCTGGTCTGATTGCCAGGGGACTCACAAACAGATCAAGCCACACATCTGTCACCTTCAATCAAGAGGCCTAGTGCAGTCCCATGCAGGCTCCCCAGCTGTCAGTCCAGAGTCTATGAGCTCCCACTAGCTTGGGTCAGCTGTCTCTGTGGTTTTTCCCATCATAATTGTAGCTAGAGTTTTCCTGCCTTGCCCACAGTCAGGACAAATCTTTTTCACCCGCCAGTCCCATAGCCGCTCAGACCCAACCAAGTAAACACAGAGAATTATATTGCATACAAACTGTATGGCCGTGGCAGGCTTCTTGCTAACTCTTCTTATAGCTTAAATTAATCCATTTCCATAAATCTATACCTTGCCACGTGGCTGGTGGCTTACCGGCGTCTTCACATGCTGCTGGTCATGGCAGTAGCTGGCAGTGTCTTTCTGCCTCAGCCTTCTGCTTCCCAGAATTCTCCTCTCTCCTTGTCCCACCTACTTCCTGCCTGGCCACTGGCCAATCAGTGTTTTATTTATTGACCAATCAGAGCAATCTGACATACAGACCATCCCACAGCACATAATCTTATTCCCCCTTGCTCTTATAGTGCCTCCTCCCTCTCTTCAACTAAAAATTCCAGGAACCTGGCCAAGTGCTTGCCTGTGAGTCTCTGTATCTGTTTCGATCCGTTGCTGGATATAGGTTCTATGATTACAATTAGGACAGTCAGCAATCAAAGCACAGGTGAATGCTAGTTAAGTACCCTCTCCACCATTGCTATGAGTCTTAGCTGGGGACAACCTTGTGGGCTCCTGGGGATTTCTCTAGCACCAGATTTCTCCCTAACCCCATAATGGCTCATTCTGTCAAGGTATCTCTTTTACTGTTCTTCCTCTCTGTCCCTCCCTGAAACCAGACATCTCAAGTGGTCATAGCATCTCTTCACAGCAATAAAATCCCTAACTGGTTCCCAATACTATTGTTTATGATACTATTATAAGCACTAAGAACACACTGAAACACAAAGAAAACAAGACATTAACAGTGTTATTTCTATTTTATTTTGATTTTTTGTTTTTCGAGACAGGGTTTCTCTGTGTTGTTTTGGTGCCTGTCCTGAATCTGGCTCTGTAAATCAGGCTGGACTCAAACTTATAGAGATCCACCTGGCTCTGCCTCCCAAGTGCTGGGATTAAAGGCGTGTGCCACTGACACCTGGCTAACAGTGTTAATTTCTTGTGACATGTCAGAACACAAATTATAAAGACATACCATTGGCAAAGTATTTTATAGACTTTGTAATCTTTTCCTTGATCTTTCCTCCATCATCCATCCTTAACTATGGAATGTTTTTGAGATACACATGCCTTTTGTCTGAAAATTTACTTCACATACCAAGTCATAGTAACTCATCATCTAAAAAATAATTGCAACCTAAACATTACCTAGGGATCTGAAACTTAACCTGTCAATAAAATGTCATGGGATTTCTTCTTTTCACTATTTGTGTATTCCTTCATATCTCCTCAGCCCATTACCAATAACCAAATTTAGTCTGTACTATATTGATCTGAATGAAATAACATTCTTTCTGATGATGAAAGTTAAATATCAGATAGTCATGTTATGTACTATCATCTTCTTTGTGCTTTTATTATTATTATTATTATTATTATTATTATTATTATTATTATTTTGCTGTTTTGAGACAGGGATTCTTTTTGTAGATCTGCTTGTCCTAGAACTTGCTCTGTATTTCAGGATGGCCTTGAACCCAGAGATCTGCCTGCCTCTGCCTCTTGAGGACTGGGATCAAAGACATAAGGCTTCTAATGGTGGAACTGGGATACCAAGCAAGCCAGAAAACCTATGACCTACAACTTGTCTTGCTTGTAAGTTATTTTCGGGGAAATGTTGTCTCAGAGCTTTTGGGAGTGACCAACAAATGATTGATATAAGGAGAGGGAACCCATGTCCAACATTACCTGGATAGTTAGGAACAAGAAACTGGATGGCCTAGAGATGTAGGGTAAACCCAAACATGACTGGCAAAAAAAAGAAAGGAAAGAAAAGAAAAGAAAGGCAATGAAATGATTCCTAATAAAATTCTGCTGTACTCATGATTAGTACCTAACCAAATCTATATCAGAGAGTCTTCCTCCCCAAGGTGATAGAGACCCACAGCAAAACATCATTACATAGAGCTAGGGGAACACAAGAGGAAAGGTAGAATTGTACGAACAAGAGGGTTCAAGGACACCAGGAACACAGCCCACATAATCAATTAAGCAGGTCTCATAAAGGCTCGCAGAGACTAAAGTGACAAAATGTACCCTGCATGGGTCTGTACCAAACCCTCTGCATGTATGTTATGGTTATTTAGCTTGAGGTGCTTTTGGGAGTCCTAACAGTGAGATTGGGGTTTGCTGTGGTATCCTGTATGCTGTGAATATATGTTGTTATGATTGATTGATAAATAAAACGCTGATTGGCCAGTAGCCTGGCAAAAAGTATAGGATAGGTGAGACAGAGAAGAGAGGCTGGGAGGTGGAAGCCAAAAAGAGACTTGAATCATGTAAAGGCAATAAGTAACGCCATGGAACACGTGGCGACATATAAATTAACAAAAATGGGCTCAGTTAAGTGTAAGAGATAGTCAGTGTAAGGCCTGAGCTAATGGCCTAGCAATTTAATTAATATAAGTTTCTAAGTGATTATTTTATAAGTGGTTGTTGGGGGGGGGGGTCTGTGGGGCTGGGTAGGGCTGGAGAAAACTCCAACTACAGGGCTTATCCCTGACTCTTGCTTGCTCTTGGGAAACTTTCCTCTTTCCTGGATGTCTCATTCGACCTTGATGTGAGGCTCTGTGCCTAGTCTCATCACATCTTGTTATGCCGTGTTTGGTTGATATCTCTGGGAGGCCTGCACTTTTCTGAAGGGAACCTAGGAGAAGTGGATATGAGAGAGGAATGGTGTGTCTCAGAGGGGCGGGGGGGATGGGGAGGGATGGAGGGAGGGAAGGCTACATTTAGGATCTATGGTATGAGAGAAGAATAAAGAAATAAAAAAAAAGAAAACACCATCAATTACTAAATACTTGCATCTCAAAGCACAAATAATACATTCCCAACTCATTCCCATTGCTCATTAAGTAGAAAGCTCAAACTGTTTTTACACAAAAGAAGGAAATTATCATTCTAGGAGAGGAAGGAAAACTCAACTTTAACCAAGGATATACAATGATAGCCTCAGTCCTCCTGTCAGGATTTCATTGGCATTCCTTCTCACTCTCATCAGTGGCTACTCCATGGCTCATTTTATATTGCAGCAATCCTGAAATCACATATTCTTATGTACTTCATCACTGCATGTGCTCTTCTCTCATTAGAGTCTTCCCACCTTTCTTCATCACTGAGAATGCTTGCTTTCTAAAAGGAGAGAAACAAAAGTCATGGATTTGGGTGGCTGGGGAGGTGGGAAGCATCAAGTAACTGGAGGAAAGGAACCATCAGCTTATATTGTATGAAAAAATTTTGGTCAATACAAAACAAACAAACAAAATTCAAAAACAACAACAATAAGAGAAAAATGCTACTCTGCTCTTGCTTTATCTCTACTTTAGCAGTGGTGGCACACACCTTTAATCCCAGCACTTGAGATCTCACACCTTTAATCCCAGGAAGTGACAGCTGGGCTCAGCAAGGTATATAAGGCATGAGGAGACAGGAACTTAGGGTCTTTCAGCTGAGGAAAGCGTTTAAGGTTGAGGAGTCCTAGAGGTAAGAGGTGTTTTGTTTCTTTGTCTCTCTGATCTTTAGGCAAAGTTTATGAGGGTACATACACAATTTATCACCATATTTGGGAACTCTCTTCTAGTTTTCAAAGTGCTTAACATATAAAAGTATGATAATCTTTTGATGTAATTGATAAATCTATACTCATTCACATACAAATATTCATCTATCTCTGTACTTCATGTAGGGGTGTGTTTCACACATATACCAGTGTCTCCATCTATATGTGCCTTCATCAAATCACAAATTTAAAATAGTGTGCACAATAAGCCACAAAACTAACTGCTAAATGATGAAATAAATGTAATTTTCAAGGTGGTTTGGTGCAGTGACCTACAGAGAAAAACCACTACGGTACATATTATTATGAACTAATTTCAGAAAACTGCAGAGTCACATCATCAGCATCTCACTGGGACATTATAGATGTACTGTAAGTCTGTGCTGAAATAACAAGCCAGAATCTGGCTTCTTTCATCTGTAAAATAGCTAAATGTTCATTTGTCACAAGGCTCCTCACGCTGAACTTATTGCCATGATAACTATGGCCAGCCTCAAATGAAGTAATGTTTATAAAAATATTGAAAAAAACCCAAAAATTTGATATCTTTAAAGTTTTAGAACAATTAACATCTATGATGAAAAAGTAACTATACCAGGAGAGTCCCAGGGTGTTTTTATTCCCAGACCCCTGCAGTGTTTCCAGACAGATTGCACACCTTTGATGTGGTTTATCAGTACTTACAAAAACTCCAACAAGAAAAATGCCTCCTGTGAGGATTTAAAATTCTCCTTTATTAAGATCTCCACTTGCTACAACAGAAAGAGCAGAGTCCATCTATAATGTAATTCTAGTTTGTAAGTATAACTTTATATAATGAAGAGTAATTATTTGAAAACCCATAATGCCTTTGTAATTTATTCTTGCTTTTCTCTTTCATTTAAGTGATATTTGTTAGAAGCATCACTTATCAACTTAAATGGCAGTAAAGCTTACTTAATGCTTATTTCAAAACAATGTATACATATCTGAAGCCTCAGAATAAAGCTTTTCTAAAACAATTAATTTCATAGTAAGCTAAAATATGCTACATATTTATCTATCAATCAACATGGAATATATTATGTTAAGATTTATAATAAATTTAAATGGAAATATTATTAAGTTATTTAAATAATTTTAAATCATGCTTTTTGTTAAATTCTGTCCTTTTGTTAGCTAAGTAGAAGCTAGATTTTAAATATCCAAAGGTTATATAGCCAATTAACAACCAAAATTCAAATTCAAGTCCTAACTCTTCCAATCTGCACAAAGACCTGTGAGTTATTTTTTGAAGACTTGTGTCTTTAAAATAAGATTAACTTCAGGTCTCTATCTAATTAGAAATGGCAGTTATTTAAAAAAAAAAACACTTTATAAAATGTTGCCAACTAGCAACATTTTCTAATGTTATATTTCAATAACCTGCACCAAGTAAAGATTCTGCCTGTATAGAAGTGCCTTGCCTACCATGATAAGCAGTTGAAAAATACACATAAGCTGTATGAACCTGGCAGAATCCATCTGGAGAACCATCTGTGTGAGGACTCAAAAAATCATCCCCCATCTGTTCTTTCATCTTGGCAAAGATTGCCAGCCCTGTCCTCACTCTATTATCTGACTATTTCCCTTCCCAATGGACCTTGTCTGTGTGTTTTCTTTAATTCCCCATTGACAACCTATATCTAATTTGCAAAGCACTCTCCTCATTTTTAAAATAAATTAATTTGTGCATTTAATTTATGTACCTAAGAAGCCTCTTGAGAAATAAAATAATTGAAAAGAATTGCAGTAATATTATAAGATTGTCAGAAAATTGAAACATACAATACCAATTTTTCTGAGTTATACTTAAGAATTACCTATTTACCACTGAATTTAGAATTTAATATAAGTGTAAATAAATATGTATCACAGCATCTCTGCCTCTCCATATCTGTTACCTTTCATGATGTTGTTTTCTAGAATGTTCTGCTTTTATGGTTTCCTCTAGAATCATCAAGCAATGAACTTACATTTTTTCTCACATTACACTCTAAGATTTAACTCAAAATTTACCTTATCATCAAGATTTTCCTAACTACAAATGTGATCAGTGCAGGCACATTCTACTCCAACAGTTTAGCTTTGCCTATATTCTTCAAGCTTGCACCCTATTGTTCTTGATCTTTCACTGCATCTCATATCTTCATGTTTCTGTGCTTTTTCCCCCCCCACAGGCAAATAATCTGCTTCTAGCCAACTGCACTATGTCCCATTTTTCTTTGTATCATTAATATGTAGACCTGTAGCTCTATTTCCTATTGACTTAAGTATTTTTATTTAAAAAATACAGATTCATAAATAACATATTCAAATTAAAAATGACAGTAAACATTAACTAAGGAATTGTATTTACTATGATTCTTACTCTGGAACAAATCCATGCTATATTTGCTATAGACTACATAAAACGGTGTTATCAGCCAGCACAAAGACTTCCAGTTAGGCACAGCCAACTCTCTGAAGGGACAAGTATAGATAGAAAGTTTTCCAAACATACGGCATATTTCCATGATGTCAGATCTTATCTGAGGCCTGAGGCATTTCTAGAAATCTAATAATTGGTCATCATGACTGTGTGAAATCGATCTGTATCTCAAACAAAATATTTTGTTTTTATATCAATTTATTTAGTTAATAAATTTTAACTGAAATAGCATACCTAACTAGGGATTAATCGCAGTTATTAATAAATAAGTATATAATACAAGATAGAAGACAAAAATAAATGAGCATAATCCTAAAGAATGTAAACCTGTCATAAAGTATAACAAAACTCCAGCTACATAAGGAATAAAAAAATTTGCTATATGTATTGAAAAATCAATTGAATCAATTGTTTCATGTTCTATTTGTGACAGATAAAACCATGGACAGTTGTAAAGATATGTATTTGCTTTAGGGATTAAGAAGAGTCCTAAATCTACTTACTGCAAAACTGTAGACTTTATGAATGTAAGAACTCTATTTTGTACATTTAAATTTTTCTCCAACATTATATGTTTATTGATTATTTGGTAATTTCACATAATTTTCCCCAATCACATTCACTTCCCAGTCAAATATAAGAACTCATAAATGACATAAGCTGATTCTCACCATTACTATTTCTGCAGTAACATTATTTTACTGCTACTTCTAACATATTATTTTGATATTTACCACTACATAGTCTTAGTTTATATATTATTTATTCAGTGTTTTTCTTCTTCCTCGAGTATTTAAACCTTCCAAGAATAGGAACAGCAACATTTTGGTATATTTTGTGAAAAAGGGAGAGCATACACCTTTTTTTTTTTTTTTTTTTTTTTTTTTTTTACAAATAAGTATAGGGACCTCTGTAGATATCTGACCTATTTTCTCTTTTAAAAACATCCTGACTGCTGAACCTAGTTCTTGATGGTGAAGACTCAATAATGTATCTAATTTAGTGTTTGTTTTGAAGAACCTTGCAAGTATTACACATCTACAAAAGCCTTTCAAAAATAGTGAGAGTACAATTCAAATCACTGTATTTCTTTTCTAGCTAAGAAAGTACAAGACATTAAGTTTTCTGCAGGTCAATTTCTAATTACCTTGGAGTCTGTTTCAGATGTATTTTATGTCCCATTACTTTCAGTATTAGATGACTTTCGATTACTATAACAAAATACCAAAGATGTTCCACATGAAAAGAAAAATACAATTTTCTTCACAATTTTGAAAGATTCTGTCCAAGAAAGGCTGGATTTGCTTCTTTTGAGCCTACATCCAGTTAGATTATCATAGCAGAAAGTTAGGCAGCAAAGGGGGAAAAATTGGAAGAGGTTAATGTCCAAACATTTCTTTCTAGGGCATGTCCTTAGCTAACTAAACACCATCTCATAAAGCCCAACCTTTTTTATAGCTCATTTACCTTTCCATAGCACCATCAATGTTAAAGATTTCAACAACCTGCCCTCTGCACAACATATAAGAATCAGAGTACAGCATAGTCCTTTGGAAATTTCTTGGAGTCCAACATCACCATGATATTGGTAAGACTACTTACTGTTTATTACTCTCATCAGCCAAAGTAGAAACCATATTCTGATGATTATCATTGATGCTAGTAATTCTGTATCAGCCATAGGTAACAAGCTTTCCACACTGGGCTTCAAAAAGGATGTACTTAGTAGCCTGTGATTCTCTAAGATTTCTGGGAAAGGATTGCACCCCCAATTATTTTATTAGAACTATCAATATTGTTATCAGTACCAATATTGAGGGCAGTATTAGTTTCCTTGTATTTTTGTGGGCATCAGTGACTTCCCTTCTTAGTGTGGGAGAGTCTGCTGACAATTGCCTGTCTGGAAATTTAGTGCTCAGTTTCTTGAGTAGGTAAAACTAGGGAGAGAGAGAATAAAAGCAGCTTTCATTTTAACCACGTCTTTTATTCCTTACAGAGTTGCCTGTGGACTTCAGTGTATGTCCACAGCAGCAAGGTTGAAGGGTGAACCAAGGGAGAACAGCGACCCTTTATCTCTGATGCTGACCTGCCATTCTTGAAACAAAACTGTATCACGATATCCTTAGAAGAAGTCCTTTCCCATGAGGCACCTTGTTCCCTCACATAAATCTTAAGGTGAATATAACTTAATCTCAAGCAGGGATGCCTGCTACAGAAAGTACAGTGGCTGAGCCACACAGCACATCATCAATGAATTTTAAAGGCTTTCAAATTCGGTTCAGTATAAAGGTTAGCATGAAAGCACAGTAGCTAGCAGCTTCTCAGGAGGAACAAAATTCAAAGCCTCTTTGATGAAAACTAGGTAAAGCTTTTTATTTTATTATATTTTATTATTTTATTTCTTTTCATACTTAGAGTGAGGTAGCATGGCAAGCATGTACTTCCTACTTGCAAACCAACCAAGCAGACATGTGGTCACAGCCAGCTGTGGCCCCAGGCCTTGGATACCTTGGCATATTTGAGTAATGGTACTGGAGCTACTTTATTTATTTAAAGAATTGTTATAACACATCTAGATTATCAGACTGCAAAATTTCAAAACCTGGCACCTGCAGAAGTGTGATTTGTGTTTTTAGAGGAGACGTGCAGTGCATCTAAAAATAATAAAAGCAGCAGTGAATTTGACAGGCTCAGGATTCAGTGTCACGACACATACAAGCTACAAGGTGATGCCACCTGTGGTTCTGAGGTATCTGATAACCCACTAGGGACTGGAATAAGAACTCCTAAGGAAAGGTAGGTTGCTTCCTCAAACCCAACACTTTACTGTCAAAATATAACTGAAACATTGGCTTTATTCTTTTTTTAAGATGAGGTAGAAAAATTTGCAAAATTTTATTGCATAGAAATGTATAATATATGTGTATAGAAATAATACAAGTAAATATGCAGTGCATGTGAAGCTTAATATTTATTTATGCACACCTCATTTTTATATGTGTCTGGTTGGTTTCTTATCTAAGCAAAGTCACTTTTTTCTTCTTTTTCCCGTACTAGTGAAGCAAAGAATTTTCTTTTAATTCAACATTTTTGTTTTGAAAAATGTGAAGGGAACCTTTCTGGATACGTTAGGGTAGATAAATTAATTACTAAGTAATAAGCGAATTATAGAATACTATACATGACATTCAAATCTGAACAAACACGGGCTTGTAGATTTGTGGGGTCAACCACATAGCATCACAGCCAAAAGTAGAAAATGGACTAATAAACTGATGTGTGTGAAAGGACACTCAGTAAATCTAGTAAGACCTACTTTGGAGTTTATTTGGAAGTACTTTTAGAGTTGTTCCCCATGCTTTAATGGAATATAAAAGCATATGCCTGTCAGGGACATGTGGAGAAATGCCATATAATTGGTAGACAGATCAGTATCATTAATGCCTTTTCTTGAACTTTATTGATTTGCCTCCTATAAGGTGATAATCTGGTCCACAAAATGTATTCAGCTGTCAAGTTGTAGACACTTTCAAAGAACTAGATTTCACACTAAATCTACCTTGCATTGGAGTAAGAGTAAAAAGGTGATGAAAGTTCACAGCAATAATTACAGGGTCATTAAATCATATCTGCTGTCCTTCTCTATTTCTGGCACTTAGATATTTCTCCAAGTACATTTCTAGACTTTCCCAAGAAATGCCATAGATCTTTCAATGGCCTCTCAATCTCAGTTCCAATTAAGCGTTTGAAGTCAAGAGGTTGGTTAAAGTACAAAACATACAGCTTGGTTGTTTATTATCTGTCAAGCTACATGGAGGAAATGGTAATTTATGATTGAACCAGTGAATAAAGAGGTTGCAGTATGGAGAGAAAGGACACAAGACACGTAACTATAAGGCAATGCAAGTTCTAGGAAGGAGGCAGGAGCAGAATGGGGCATCCTGGGGACAGTGGCTTGAAAACTGATGAATTCTAATATAAGCTCTTGATGCAGCACATGTACTGAATAAATATCACATAACAATATTAATGTCTGTAGATATGTGGATAGTTTGTGCTTATAAGGATACGTTAACTTGTAGCTATTAAAGGTATAATTTTCTCTATCCAAGATTTTGGAAATGATTCTTCAGATTAAGTGGATTTTGTAACTGCCATATGTCATAATAAAAGATATCCACACTACATAAAATGAAAATTTTCACCCACATTTGATTATATATACTCTTTATGCTGTCATTACATCACTAAATACATTAGTTCATCATGAGAAATAAAAAAAGCCAAGTAAATAAAATTTTGCTTATTTTAATGACTTCTTAGAAAGCCTATCAAAACTCACTATGATCTGTCACACATGACAGTGTTCTGGTATATTCAAGCTAAACATCCACATGGACTATAAAGAATATAATGGATTTCCTCATTTTTACTGGAAGAATTTTTGTCGTTACAGTTATATCACTTGCATGCATATTCAGGCAAAGGGCAAAGGCTATTTATTAAGAACATGATATAAATTTGCAATGAATTGTTCTCAAAATACGAAAAGTTCAGCACTCTCACTGTTGCTTTACAAGTCCAAAGCAATGTCTCCTGTAAGTAACAAACAAACCAAACCAAAAACAACAAAAAAATAAAAACAAAAACATGTGGAGGTATTAGTGTATGAGAAATGGATTCGATGTCTATGAATGGCAATGAATAGCAATGGTAAATGAAGGTAAGAAAGTGTAAGATAAAAATAGGGCAAAAGGGATCAATATTTAATGGCACTCAATGTTTAGACCTAACTAACTGCTTGATTTTAAATAAAATGAAAAAAAAAAAAACAGGTAAGACATAGGTCTAGAGCTAAAGTGTTCTTAGTATTGGTAATACAGGTTAATAGATAATGTTGGACTGTAGCCAGATATTGCTGCAAATTGAAGCATATCATGAAGAATGGGCAATCCATGTAGAAGTAATAGAAAATCACACATCTAAAAATCCTGACCAAGTTTTAGCATGTTGTTATGGTATTCATTAATCTGTAATTCCAAACAAGGGTGTTATTTAAGATGCCTTCTCGGTGTTAAGCTACTTCCAACTCTAACCATCTAGACTTTTCTAGTAGGTAAACTTCCTGTTTCAGAAGTAACCATGTAGAAGTAGAAAGTCTCCCCAGCTGAGCAAAATGGAATACTGCTTTCCCAAATGCAGTTAGAAATGCACTGATCTGAATATGCCCTGATCTTCCTTTTCCAAATTTTCATCCTGTAGAATGTCTTTATTGGGAAGAATAAATAAAAGGAGAGATAGTGATAGTAAGTATACTACCATATACTGCCAAATTTGGTTCCCTTAATTGTATTTTCCATTTTATCTACTTTCACCAATCTCTTGCAGCTTTTAAATTTATAAAGAAAAATATATTCATTTATTACAAAAATATACTGTCAATAGGCTTAATCACCAAAGACCTGATGCCAGTATCATACTGACTTCTAAAAACTGCCTCTTGGCTTATTCTCGTGAAGAACAATTTGGGTTTATTTAGCTTATAGGATACAGTCCATTATCAAGGAAGCCAAGTCAGGAAGTGAAGCAGAGACTATGGTGACGTGCTACTTAATGGTTTGCTCTCAAAGATTTGCTTGGCTAGCTTTCTTATACAATCCTAGACCACCTGTCCCAGGACAGCACTGCTCACAGTGCCCTGGCACTCTAACATTAATCATTAATCAAGAAAACACACCAAAAGCTTACCTACAGGTCAATCTGATGGAGACATTCTCTCAATTGAGGTTACCAACTTGAGTACCCCCAAATGACTCTACCCTGTGTCAAGTTGATGAAAATCTAAACAGTATACATGGTATTTGCCATCATGTATGTAACTATGTATGGAGACAGACAGAGAAAAAGGGGAGAAGAATCTTCTCATGACAAGTAGCCCTAAACCCATGGAATCTACAATAGTTGCTTTGAAATTAGTAATCCCAGTCACTTAATTATTTTCCAGAAGGATTCATCTCTTAATATATTGAAACTCCCTATCAATAACAATAAACTGACAACCAAGCTCATATTAAATGAGCCCATTGAGACATATTTGCATACTCTTGCAAAATATAGACTATGGGGAAAATATGGACTAGGATGCAGGGATCATAGAAGAATAAGAAATATTGTAGGATAAAATGAAGCCAGAGAAATAAAAATATCTTCTGAAAAGGGACCATTCACAGGGATGACAATTGCATTTTTTAAAAGAAGATATGAAGATATACTATTGGAATGCATGATGTATGGTGAGAAGGTCAATTGAATGTGTGCAAAGGTTAAAATTTTTTGTTGTGACAATAAATATTTTCAAGGAAACTCACTCCTTGAATGCTTTGCAGAAAGAAGTGTGAGGGGTAAAACCAACCTGTGAATCAAACATTTGTTAATTATATTTCACTTTTATATTTAATATCAGAAATTTGAACTGAAATCTGAATCCTAGCATTTGTGTCAGCAAATGTTAATCTCCATGTTTTGTTGCTGTGTGTGAATGTGTTCAGGGCTGAGGAGATGCATCAGTGCCTGAAGTTCAAGTATGAGAATTTAGTTCAGATTTCCATCACAGGGGTACAAGTCAGGCTTAGCAGTGAGCATCTATAATGGCAGATTGCTGGAGGCAAGAGACAGAGGGATCCTAGTAAATGACTGGCCAGCCCTTCAAGACAAAATGCTGAGCTCTGGTTTCAGTGAGAGATCTTTTCTCAAGAAACATAGTTAATGATAATGAATATATCTGATATCTTTATTTACCCTCCATATTCATGTTCCTGTATGCACCCAGGACCATACACAGTGTACAACATAGATACACCACAAAAAAGAGAAAATATGCTTTAAAACTTTTTAAATTATCCACCTTAGTTTAATATCATAAGAGAAAACTTGGGATTGCAAATTTCAGGGTCTCTTTCTAAATATTATTTTATAGAAAACTACTAAATGTATAGCTGGCATGTACCTTATTTATTTACATTTACTACATTATAATATACATATTATGTATAATTATTGAATATATAATACTAATAACTATAAGAGTCTATGTTTATATAAATACATACATGCTTATGATAACCTTATTTATAATATTGAAACAGTTTTTTAAATAAAAGCTGATACATAATATGATAGTGTAGCATTGGTTTTATTTATGTGTCTATGATAATAGCCCAGTATATTTATTGTCTATTGATATAAACTCATATTTTTCATAATAGGTTTAGAAATTAGAATCAGTTCTTTGGAGATCAATGAAGCATTTTTAAACCTTTTTTTTGAGATAAAGACAGACTCTAGCTTAATCTGGAACTCAGTATATCGCCCATAGTTGGTTCTACCCTTCAAATCATTCTACTTCAGCCTTCCAAATGCTGTGTTTACAGGCATTTACCAGTACAGCTGTATAAGTGAAAAATCTTAATCTATTTCAAATTTTAAAGTTTAATTATAAAGTCTTCACTAATGTATAGCTACCAGTAGTTACAATTGAAAACATGATAAAAACTAATTTTAAAAAATAGAGTGATATATTTCTAACTGCCTGGTTTACAACATCATACAATGTAATCTGCAAGTTTGCCCTAGAGCATACCCACAGAATTGAAACTGCCTCCAGGTCTTTAGTATAAAGTTATTTAGTATAACTTTCCTGCTGCACCATTTTTTTAACATGGGTATATGGGTATGTTCAGGACCATGTGTCTGAACTAGTGAGCTGCAGAGTCCAAAGGAGGAGCAAAGACCTTGAAGGACATGATGGATATGGTGGAAATGAAGTTTTAGAAGTCCTTACACTGTGCATGACAGTAGAGTTTCACTATGTATAGGAGAAGGTATATGGGAAGAATCAGTTTGAACATTTGAAAAGAAGGAACAGGTTTTATCAACAGTTATTGTATAGAAATTGTTTGAGAAGCAGAACTCTGAGGGCTGGAAGTGGGAATTGTACAGTAGTGTGAAAATGAAATTGGATTGAAATGTTTATTATTAATCCTAGCAGATGCATCAAACTGGGCTGATGAAAACATGTAAAGTTTATGGTTGCTCAATAGCCTGGAGTTAGACAAAAATCTTCAGTATTTATAGTCACTAGAGCACATGGAATTATTAGGGA
Organism: Peromyscus leucopus; assembly: GCF_004664715.2. NCBI lineage: Eukaryota > Metazoa > Chordata > Mammalia > Rodentia > Cricetidae > Peromyscus > Peromyscus leucopus. The sequence continues at coordinate 65,735,024 of NC_051071.1, read as the reverse complement.
AGTGGTTATAAAATAGAACAGAACAGGACAAAATCACAGTTCAGGGTCACTTAAGCTGTCGAGGATCTTGAAGAGGAAAGTAGAAAAGGAAACAGAAGACAAAAATCCATGAGGTAGTTGGATCAAGTGACATTGAGAAACCAAGTTGGAAGTAGAGTTATTTACCAATGTGTTGTATGTTGACATTTTCTAAGAATATGATGATAAAGTAATTACTTTGTATATATCAACCTGGAGATGCCCAATAAATTATGAATTAATGAAGGTATGTAACAAAATGTGAATCAGTCTAAAAAAAATAGAAGTTCTGGGGTACAGCTTAGCTGTAAATGCAGTAAACATGCATAACACTGTGGGTACTATACCCAGTATCACATTATCATTCATAAATACACATGTGTATGAATTTGTTTCTCCATGTGTATGTGTATGGTGTGTGTGTGTGTGTGTGTGTGTGTGTGAGAGAGAGAGAGAGAGAGAGAGAGAGAGAGAGAGAGAGGCAAAATTTTCTAAAAATTTCTCTCTAAACCATAAAATATAACAAATAATCAGAAAAGATCTGAGAATTGAATGTTTTGTCCAAATACAAAAATTGAACATCATTTGCTAATAAAATTGATGTATATGAGAAAACAAATATTATGCTGAAGGCTGGAAATTCATCAAAGAATTGAATTTGAATTGATTAAAATGATAAGAACTTAGGTACAAATTGAAGGATGTTTTTGAGACTAGAGCAAGAAGAGTTCACTAACTACTATCTGAAAAGTAGAAAGCTGAATTCATAGAAACATGATTGTACATAGATCCATGTTAGTGTGGGAGGCCTCTGGCATTGTATTTGTATTACTTTCAGTTCTTTACACAGAATGTAGTGAGTCAGTATAGCTGATGAGGACTTGTTAGAGGTTAAGCAATAGGTAACTGCAATAGTGCCTCTGTAAGTAGGAAAGAGTGAAATGAGTGAAAAATATGTATTAACTAATATTGCCCCACAGAATTAAGAACAAAATTGAGGTAAATTGTAATTAAAATCTGTTTTGCAATATAGAAGTTTAAAGAAAGCATTTTAGGGAGGGCAAACACTGCTTTTAAATGACAATAACCTAAGGACATATCACAGAAAAACACAGGCTCAGATATTCTACTCAGGCCAGAGTATGTCACAACTGTTGTCACCTCTATTGTTCCTGAGACACAGAATATGAGCCAAATGTCATCCTAGATGTATGATGTATGGAAGAATTTAGTTTGATTCAATTAGTACAACTTTTCATATATTATAATGTTATCAAAAAGTGACATAGAATTGTTCAGTAGTTTGTCCAAACCTCTAATTTAACAATAACAAAAAGTTTTATTTTGGGGAGCTATCGTCTCATAATTCCCAGCTACTTCATGTCTAAAACCCAAATAATTTACTTACCCTAGAGTAGTGGTTCTTAACATTTCTAATGCTGCAATCCTTTAGTACAGTTACTTATGTGGTGGTGACACCCAACTATAATTTTTTTGCTATTTCATAACAGTAATATTGCTACTGTTATGAATTGTAATGTAAATATCTGTGTTTTCTGATGTTTGTAGGCTACTCCTTTGAAAGGGTGTGAAAGGGTCATGGTACACCAGAGGGATCGAGACCCATAGATTGAGAACCACTGTGTTAGAGTAATCTTATTTATTTGGGGTCTTGTAAATTTATTGCCTATTTTTTTAAAAATATTTTCTTCAGTTCAACTGTAGCCAGTTCCTAGCAATGTCAAGCATTATTACTAAATACATTGATGAGCTTTCAATACCTACAAAAATATCAACAAAAGTGTTCATATCATCTACTGAGAAACACTTTGCAGCATGAATATCCATTTTTTTCCTTTTCGTAGTTGTCCATTTGAAATATTTTCTAATGCCCTGATATTCCACTACATAGTTTTGCTGATCTTGAATCTGCAGTTTAGTCCTTCTTTCCTGAATGTTCAAACCCTTCTTTGGATAGAGATTTCTACAACCCTCCTGTAACTTGAACTAATGATGTAGGGTTCTCTTTTTTATTTAACTTAATCATTTGGATTATAATTTTAACAGTTCCCCTTTCTCTTTCCTCCCTTCTCCCCCTCACATATACACCTCCCAACACTTCTTCAAAGTTTGGCCCTTTTTAAATCTTTCATTTATTGCTACTGTATCCTTAAGGGTCAGGGTAAAATTCAGAAGAGGTTGAGAAATGACTGTAAGAGACAGAGAATCAAGGAATTTGCTTTGAGAATGTGTCTCCACCAACATGACTGCTCAAATGTGAGCTGAACAAGGATGACACTAAAGGACATCCCAAAGTTAGTAGAGTTACAGTATTTTCCACTGTCTTCTTTCATCCTTGTTCTTATCACTATGACACAGTTCAGAATCTCAATTTAAATGTTAATTACCACAGTATCTGTTTTATATGCAAATATTTAAAATGAATTTCAGCAAGAAATTATTAATCAGTAATATATTACAGGTAGTGTAGATGTGTACATAAAGCCATATACTTGTGTCTACCAGACCAGAAATATGTTAACTGATGAAAGCCAAGAGATATGAGAGTAACCTTGGAGTGGAGTGCTTGATAGAAAGCATGTGTTAAAATTGTCCCACTTCAAAACCGACATGCACGTAAATTTAACAAATTACTTAAATATTATTTCAGAGATATAATGAATGAAGTCTCTTATAAGCCTGTTAAGTGAGTTCTTTACACCATTCACTTACTTTCTAGACTGATAGAAAAATAGCCTAAAGTTGGGTTCTCATTGGCTGAAAGTATTTTATTACCTCAACTGCCTGGTATAGCAAGCGGCCTGGTTGCGAAGGGCTGCCTATTTTCTTGGGCATTTGAAAACTTAGTCACTAGTTGGTGCTGTTTAGAGAGGTGAAGCCATGCTGAGGACTCAAGTCACCTGAAGCAGACTTAGAGATAAACTCCCTTACTGCCTGTTGGCTCTCAGTTTCCAGGTTGCTATTGAAGATGTGAACTCTCAGTTTGCCATTCCAGCTGACATTTCGGTTGTGTGTTATCATGCCTCCACTCCATCCATCATCATGGTCTTCACCTGGAACTATAAATCAAAATTAACTGTACTTTGTGTTGCTTTTAGTCATGGCATTTTATCATAACAACAGAAAAGTGATTAACATAAGCATATGAAGCCCATGAGAAATGAAACCACTGAGGGAACGTTGTGTTTTGCTTCTTTGTACCTCATTAAATAGAAACCGGAAAAAATTACAAAGAATGTATTCGCCACTATAGTAATTTATTTTATGTCAGTATACATCATCTCCATTCAATACAAAAGAAACCAATTACACCTATGTTAAATGTGTATGATTTTATTGTGCTGTAATTATCCATTACAGCTACTTAGCAAACTCAGGAGAAAGCCTTATATTCTCAACACTCAATGTATCATAATAAAGAGTTTGATTTTAGATCTAAATTTCTTACATATTTAAATTCATTTGGCCTTGATTATACTAATATCTGGTTTGTTTTATGAGACTATTAAGGAAATATAGATACAGAAAACACTTTGCAGTTACTAAAGTACAGTGTTCTAATATATGTGTACAATTATCATTGAGAAGTTTACTTTTCTTGGTGTTCTTCATGTCCACATTGCTACGGAAGTAATAATTAAGCATTGTTAGGAAAGGCACCTAGGTCATCTGTTCAGGGATAAGAAAATTGCTTAGGATTGCATTGGACAGAATATGTGTTAAAATAATGTTTCATGCGTACAAGTTTATTTGTGTGAGTGTGTGATAGTGAAGTTAACAGGAAGTTTATCAACCAGTTTGGACCCTTTCTTTATTCCCTGCCAGCATCTTATCCTCCATGCTACTACTTAATAGAAAAGCACAGACATGCCAACAGAGGACATCACTGCAATCAATGAAATGCTTCCTGTCACACCAGCTGCCTAATCCAATATTACTCCATTGACAATTCTATCTTCAAAGAAAAATGATAGCATAAATATTTGATTGAATTTAAACATTAGTCTTCCCTAGTATGACAGTTATGAATTGCAGAAGGTAAATTGCATGACTTTTCCAAAAGATAGCAGGTTTTCAGTGAAGCCATCCACCTCAGTATGGATTTTGTTGGAATAAAACAAGATATTTTCAACCATGAGTAATACTTCCCCCTGGGAAATGATGCCATGATATATAGTATAAAAGTGCTAATTGGAATGAACTGATAACGTATGCAGCAAACATGAACATCTTTTTGCAGTCTTTTTCTAGTTTTTAAGCCTCAGCTTGTACTCAGAAAAAAAATAAGTCATTCACATTAAATTATAAATAATTAAGTACTAATATTACTCCTAATGTTAAGGAACAAATTTGTTGAACCTTGGTTTATAACAATATCTGGTTTATTTTATGCTCACAGTATTAAACCAAGGAGTAAAAATGTGAAGCTAAAATTTTAAGTCACATCCAATGAAGATATCTACTTTAATTAGTCTTTGTTAATTGACTAATTCTTGCCAGTATTAATTGCTAAAGAATATGGGCATAGAAAATGGTGAGCAAAGTGTAACATTTCATGAATACACCAATTTTGCTGATTTCGAATATTTTGAAATAAACATCACTGGATAATAAATGAAATGCAAAACCTTAAAAGATCAATCACAAAAGTCCATTAATGTGTCGATTAAGCAAAGAATATGGGTTTTCAGAAAATTGAAAGAAAGTCATTTATTATACTTGGGTAATTTTAGTGGCACAAAATTTACTACCCTTAACCAGCCTCATTTGCGAATTTTCTTCTCAGTGTTCTAAGTATTCTGACTGCCAACATGGGTGCTAATTAGCATCAATTTTACTGGTAATTTTTTTTTTTCCTGCTTGGGGAATGACTACAGCTGTTTGCTGGGAAGAGAAATGTGAGAACACCCCTTCCCCAAATTTCCACGGACCAGTGGGCTGTAGTAATTGACTTCAGTCATAGCTAATCCAAGCGAGTTTAGAACTCCATAACTGACTGTATATCCTATTAGTGATCCCATTAACCATCCAGCTTGCCTAAGGTGACAAGGAAAACAACTCAGGAGCTGCGAACTTAGGCACCGTGGAAAATAAACCCACCTACTGTGGAGTGGTAGGACTCACGTGGGAGCCAGGATTCTCTAACGGAACATCTTTTTCAAGAATCCCCATTTAAGCGCTTAATGAAATGGGGTCTGCTTTATGACTTTCATTTAAAAACACATTAGAAAATTCATCGGTTCCCCTTTGCTGTTGCCAAGTTTTTGGAGCCCTGATTACCAGATCCACAGCAGACACATAAGTAGTGTAATTTATTACAAAAATATATTTTGTGTGTGTGGCAGTGAATGGCAGCAAATACCTAGAACTGAATGAAGCTTTGCCTCCCAGATGACATGCAATATTAGCATCCCAGAAGACTGCATGCTCAGCCACTGGTGTTTACTAACACCAAGTTTGTCTGTTTTTTTCCTGAAAAAAAATAGAAATTTAACTTATATGGTAGAAATGGATGAATAGTTTTCAGAATAGAAACATCTAGCTCTAGCTGTTTCTAAGAATCCTCCACCCAAGTGCATTGTCAAGAGAGATAAAATAGACACTTTTAGTTTAATATGCAGATTTATAATAATTCACAATTTTAATGCAATATAGAAACTGGAGAACTTCTTGATTCATGTTTTTGTCTCAAAATCATTTTTTTGTTATTTTGATTTTTTTTTTTTGAGAGAAAGGGTCTCATCTAGGCCTCACTGTCTTCAAAATGGTCAATCTTCTCTCCTTTGCCTTTCAAATGCTGAGGTTCCAAAAGTGTACCACCACCCTGTCATTCCAAACAATGTTTTTCTACCACTGAACAAGGATATATATATATATATATATATATATATATATATATATATATATATATATATATATATATTTCCTGAGACCATTTACTTCATTTCTTTACCTAAGACCCCTTCCCTTTTCATTCAGTCATTGGATGGCAGCAGCAATTCTTGATTGGTCCCCTGTCTTCAGTTTACTGGTCCCCATTATGATTGATCGAATACATTTTTAAAGCGAAAGATGACATTTTAGAAATGGAGAACTTCTTTGTGTTTTTTAAGAGTTACAAAGCAATTGAATGTTGAGAAAGAATATCAAATGGTATTAAGTGCAGTTATAAAAGGGGGAAAAAGTACATTTGTAGTGAGCCATTATTAAAGTTTCATTTTGCTATAAATGGGTGAGTATATATTTATTGGTTAACACATTAAGGAACTAATATAGAGCAACTTCCACTTAGATTAGTCTGACTAAGAATGAGCTCAAATTTGAATTCTCCATGTCTTTATTCTGTGTCTTCAATCTGTCTATGGTGTGTTGTTACTGGCCAGTTTATGGTATGTCTTTTTTGTGTATCTGATGTCTGTCCTGTGCCTGTGTGACCTGTCTGTGTGTCTGCCTGTATTTTGTCTGAATTTGTGCCAGTCCCTATAAATGGAGTTCTGCTCTGTATTTACGAAACAACACAGAAATTACAGTATGGGAAAGAATAAAGGAATTCTTTACAGAAATATTCCACAGAATTTTACAAGTTAAAATATTACTTTACTGATCAAAACTGACCCTGAATAGCACAAACAGATGTTATAAACCTATATCGTATATCTGTATGCTGCTTCCAAAATTTATGGGACATTCCTGTTTGTTTGTTGAAGGTTGCTTTTAACCTGATCACTGTTTTCAGCAAATTATTATCAAAATACACAGCTTCTATTTTGCTCTCATGCCTAGCTCCTTTCTTGCTTGATTTCTCTCTATATTTATCTACTGTCCCCTCTAGGTTCTATTTTAATTCCTTCATCTAGTTCTGTCTCTTCTAGGTTCTCATATATATAGTTCTTTCCCATCTCAGCTTCTCTCCCATCTTCTTCTCTCATCTGGCTCTTCCTCATCTTGTTCTTCCCCATCTGGCTCTTCCTCATCTCCCATCTTGTTCCTCTAGTACTCTCTTCTAGCCCTTCAATCTAGTTCTTCCCCATCTCAGTTTGTTCCTCTCAAGTTCTTACCCATCTAGTTCTTCCATTCTCTTTTCTCTTCTCCATCCCATGCCCTGGAAGTCCAGGTATATAAAGGGAGGGTCGGAGCCAAATTATGTAAAGCTATTATTCAACATCCACCTGACCTATGCAGTCCCTTGTGGAATTTACCTTAAGTCAGGAGACTTGAACTGGCCTGTAATCACTGTTAGTCCTTGGAAGTTGGGTGCCCATCTGGGTTGTGTTTCCTGTAGTCCTTGAAAGTAGCTAAGGGAGATATCTGATTCCAGAGAAAGCCTTTCCTGAGGCTGTTCTACAAATACCTGGAATGTGTATGTCCAGAGGGTGATCAGTCCACACTGTTAGCCCTTCTTAGGGAAAAGTCAATTGGGAAAACTATGAAGGCACACATGATTTTCACAACAGAATACAGCTGATGTATAACAAGCTAAATAACACCAAAAGCTCCTTGGAATTTGGCTTCCTTTGGAGGAAATCCTTGATCCCTGGAGCTGCCATAACTAGCTGAATTCTTATGATATATTCCTGCGGCCTGCGGCATGAATTATTACATATCATTTAATGTATATATAAAAAAACATGGCTCAGCAAAAAAAAAGAAAGAAAGAAAGAAAAAGAAAGCACCTGCTCTTCAACCTGATGTCTTGAGTCCCTGAGATCCACATAGTACAAAGAGAGAACAGACTCCTGAAATTTGTCTTCTGACTTCTAAATGCTTGCTTTGGAACACACCCCCACACACCCCCACACACACCCCCACACACACCCCCACACACCCCCACACACCCCCACACACATGCAAACACACAAACACACACAAAACATGGAAAACATACAGCTATTCTAATGCTTTTCTTGCATTTGCTTATTTTTGACAATATACAGTGAGAAAAATCATTTTTATGTATGTTCAGGTTTTTCAAGTATAATATTTTAATCATGTTTAAACACTATATATATTAAAATGGAATAACTTTGTATAACCAGAAGGCAGTAAATGACATGAGAATTATGGACATATAAACCTGAAATTTTAGAGAAAATGGTGGCCACTTTTGGTAGTAAGAACTGGGGAAAAGCCACAAAAGAAAACTTGTTGACTCTCCATTATGATAGTATATGACATGTGATGTGTAATCTATATCACATGATGTTTTATTCCATGCTAACCTAGAGCTCATTAGGTAAACAGTGAAGATCTCTGATCTTCCTGTCTCTGACTCTTACATGCAAGAATTATTTATAGGCATGCATCATTATGCCTGGTGCATGACATCCTAAGGATCAAAGCCAGAGTCTCTGTGCTAGGCCAGCACTCTATGAACCAAATGAGGGCTCCAGCCCTATGTGATGCTTTATAGTTGATTACTTCAAAGTGAATTGTTAAATTCATTTATATAGTGTATGTTGCAGCCTATGATTTATTATGGAAAATTTTCACAATTTATCCATTGTATTGTTCTGTCAAACCTGGATGGTTCTGCCATGACTATCTCATCTATTCACTTGAACACTTCTTGAAGACTACTTATGATGTTCTTTTGACTTTTTAACCCTATTCCTTTTAAGGATGTGCTAACAAAACAACAATTTGTCACAGGAAATAAGTTTTCTTTTCTTTAGAAAATGGATACCTAAATGGTTTCTGAGAGGGGGGAGAATAAACTCCGAGATTCCTATTTTATTATCTAGTTTCATGAAAGACATTTACAATTGAGCCTTTGTTACCATGGGGTGGATGGCACGAATTAGAAGCATGGTCATCAGAAGTTCAAGCAGTAGGAATGAACAGAGTTTCTGTTGGGTGGTTTCTGAAAATAAGTTAAGGTTCAAGGAAGCACTTATTAATTTATGAGACAGATGGATCATTAAAAAACCATCTATCTGTGTTTAATTTACAAAAGTTCCTATACTAGAAATTATAAAAAAAAGTGTTAGATTTTGCTTAATTGTAAGAATATTTTTAATATTTTCATTATTTTAAATTATATGTATGTGAACACATGTGTAGAGAGGTATGTACACATGAATGAAGGTACCCAAGGAGATCAGAGGGATCAGAGCCCCCTGCAGTTACAGCAATAGCCATTTATGAGCCACTCAATATGAATGAGTGCTTCAGAAGAGAAGTATCTTCTGCAAGAGAAGCATGAACCATTAACCATTGAACTATCCCACTAGCACCTCTGGTCAACTTAATTGAATTATCATAGTTAATGCTCTGACATTGTACCACAAATGGCACCTGGGGAAAAATAGTTCATTTAGCATAATCTGTTCTAAGAACAACATAGAAAAGGCATGGTTTTTATCTTCAAGTAATAGAAGAAAGAATAATGAATTTTGATAAATTACACATGCATTTCATGCAAGAAGCTACTTTAAAATTACAAATATATGGAGATAATAATGGAAAGTGACACTTAATATAATTCAAAGTTAAGATTGTTTCCCCTTTAGAAATTTAGAGTTCAGGCTGATAAAAGGCTAGTATAATAATCAAAGGCCCTAATATAATGATCTTGTAAGGATAGATGAGTGTTAGTAATAAAGGGTAAATAGTAAAGAGTTAAACTAACTCTAGCGTCCGTGTTTGCTCTATCATTTGTAAACTGACTCTTCTTTAGACTTTTCAGTGTGAGTCAAATGACACCGGGATACTGAAAATCCTGTAGTAAGAGGCCAGGAAAGGAGCTGTGGAACACTGACTGGAGGATGAGCTGTCAGTCAGCAAATCAAAAGAAAGAACAGCAACAATGCTCATCAGGTCATGTTCATATAAGGTGTCAGCCCTCATTTTTCTATACTCTGTGACGTTTTACTTCAGACAGAATCATATTACAGAACTTGAAACCTTTCTTCTGCATGGACATCTGCAATATGCCTTCACATGTGTGCAGTTCCACAGGTTTCCTGATTGTGAGTTTCATAGCTATATCCATTGTTTAGCGTGTAAAATAAAAAATAAGTATTCATTACATAAATACTCCACCAAGAATGCCCATACCCATCACCAGTGTCAGACTGTAGGAGGCTTTCTTAGACTGCTAGCCCCCAAATCATGACAAAGAGACTTATTAGGTAAAAGTCTCATCCTTACCTTAGCCTTGTTTCTAGCTACATTAAAAAAAAAAAAAAAAAACTTGAATTAACCCATTTCTATTCATCTATGTCTTGCCCTGAGGTTCATTTGCCTCATAAATGTACTATTCACCCTGCTTTCCCGCTTTCCTGTGTCTGGCTGCCTGGGCCTTTGCTGGCTGGCCAGCTACCATTTTCTCTCTGCCCCCCATCCCCACCTGTCCTTCCTTCGCCTAGCTATTAGCCATTTAGCTTTTTATTAGACCAATCAGGTGACTTAGGCAGGCAAGGTGAAACAGCAACACATCTTTCCACAATTAATCAAATGAAGCATAACCAAAAGTAACACCAGTTTTACATCGTTAAACAACGATTCTGCAAGACAGAAATAATGCAGCACATCTTCACACAGTTAAACAAATATTCTTTTCCACAACAGCAGGCCATTTCACTTTTCACCCTGCTTTTACTTTTCTTTTTTAAGACATTTTTATGATTTCATTGTTTGTTTATGAAATATACTTTTCAAAAATTTGTCTTGATGATGTTTGAAATCACTTCAGGAACTGACAAAATATACCCAGTTTAATGTTCAGTCTGTCAATGTGCATGATTTGTCATGCAACCTTTACTCTCCCATTTCCATATGAAAGCCCTCTCAGGGCAGTAGCCATGTAGTAAATACTGAAATATTATATAACAAAGAAAAACAAACTACTTTTATATAATGACGGTAGCTATGACAACTGAACTAACTGCACTAAACACACTAATTATGAAAGACAGAATGGTATCTTCAGTGCATTGAATTGCTAGAATTTTTTTTTTTGCACAGTAGGTACTCATATGAATATTCTTGCATGGCACTAAAGTTATACATTTATTTTTTGGTCTTGATAATTTCATGCATACATACACTTTATTGTGATCATATAAAACCTAATTGTCTGCTCAGTTTCCATCTCCTCATGCTAGCTTCCTTCTTCACAACTAATATAACTCTTCTTATTTTCAAGGCGTTTGTTTACTTATTTATTGTATACATAGCTGCTTTTTGTTCATTATTGCAATGGGAACTTTAGATTCAAAGGCAGGTTTTCATAGCACCGGTCTCTATTCTCTAAGCACTCCATCATATTTCAAAAACAATGACTTGTTCTATAAGAAACTTCAATACTTTCACAATTCATAAACTAAAATATGTATTTATATCTATTTGAAAATACACTTCCTCCATTTTGAAAGTTGTCGGTTAATAGCTAATCCATTCTATTCTTTCAGTTTGCTAAGAAGATGCATGCCTATATGTCATGCACCCTCTATTTTTCAATCCCAGCCTTGAATTAGCTTGCAATTACATTCATATGATTTGAGAATTTGAGAATAATTCAATCTGAGTACCACAGAATTAATCTGAAGTCATCATCATGAAATCATTTGGATTTAATGTTAAGATGTATATCCTACAGAATACATGTATTCAAATTGTTCTTCAAAACTGACTACTTTCCCTATCATACAGTGTCGGATACAAAGCATGCTTGCAATGGAAAATAGAAAACAGAATGAAATATGCTAATTATTTCTAAAGCCACATAGTACTGATGCAAATATTTTCAACTGATGTGTTTTCAGACATCTTTGTTGAAGCTGGTCAAGTTAATGTTAGTTATTAGAATCAACGCATTTCTGTAATATTTTTCTTATTTGACTACAAAGAAAAAATGTATCAGCTTGTCAATAATAGGCTGGAAGGTGTTGTGTAAACTAGAGGCACAATGCACAAAAGAAAAAGAAATTGATCTCAGGGTTTTAAATGAAGGCTGATAAAGAAAAAAAACAGCTTGAAATTAGCTGGTTAGGATTTGGTCACAGTATTTAAAAAACTAGAATTCTCTTCACTGTTTTCTTTAGATAGCAAAGAAGAGGTTCAGTTTCAACTGTCACTGCCTCGTTGGACTAGGGATCAGTTATAAAAAGTTTCTTCCTTCTCAATTTTGGCTTGAAAACTGGTTATCCTTAAACTCTTTACCAACCTAGCACTCCATTAGAATAAATTATACATTCTGTGTGTCATTTCTTGCTTATATACCATAGTTCTAATAATTAGAGTCCTTAAAAGTAATTTATATGAGCAGGAAATAAAAGTCTATAATCTCCTGATGCACACTGACCAACTCTTAAAGTCATAAATGGAAATAAACTCTAACTGACCTGTAAGTGATAATATAAAGTTTGCCAAGTTGAGATGAAGAAGGGTGTGAAATCCTCAACTAAGCTCCTTTAAAAGGAGGGTAAGTGTCATAGTCCTGTATAACCACAGTATGCACACATACATGCAGATATATAATAAGTTATCAATTAGATAACATAATCCTAAGTAAATTTTCAAAATGATGTTTATATATGACTTCCCTGTCTATGTAAAGCTGTTTCCAAGACTCTTTTAGGTACAATTTAATTAAATCAGCATACATTATATAATTGAATATACAAATACAATATATATATTGTATACAAATACAAAATATATATGTACATTTAAGAGTCTATATATAATTTTTTGCATTTTTGTAAAGTTAGTGTAAATGTCAAAAAATTAATATTTTTTTAATTATATGCATCATTATACATATTATATAGATGATAGGGAAGATATTTTACTTACAGGGAATTTGTGCCATTTTCTACAGGTAGGTTATTAAATAAGATCTTCAGAAACAAATCTCTTTACAATAAATAGAACTTAGTGTGTTCCTTATTTTTAAACAACTTAAAATATTTTATCTTTTTACAAATGCTCATGGAAAATTTTCTGCTTAGTCACTTATAGAAATTTTGAACAAAATTAATATTAAAGTTATTTGCTTCTTATATAATGATTATATACACACACACACACATAATATATGTAATGATTGCATGTAGCACAAACTTGGGATTTCACTAAGATTCATATGACACTGTAAGAATTTATATTTTAGCCTGCTCTGTGGGTAAAGTGAAAACTACGGTCAGTGATGCTCTGTTGCTAACATTATCATGATTTTCTAAAATCACTTCCATGCAATGGAATTATAACTCACTAGTAGTTTTTCTGCTCTGTAACTTTGTATTACATTCAATTTATGACTTAAAAACAGGTATAAAAATTATCTAGGAAGTTTTTTCCAATTGTTACTTCCCAAGCTATCATGGATTTTCTAGTTAAATATTTAAAGTATGAGAACTAGATGCCTTTAAATTCCCTTAGTAATTACGCCGCTGAAATTTTATGAGTTTTCTTTTGATATTTTAATTTTGCATATTTTAAAACTAGCAAATTCAAATATACAAGTTTTGATATTTTTTTCAGTGAAGAAAATTGCCATATGACATTTTTTCACAGATGAAGGAAAAAGACATATGGTAAAGAGTCTCTGTGAGAATTACAAGTCAGTATAAGTATTGCCAAGTATAAGATTTTCAAATTCATATTTTACAACAAGACATCCAAAAGCATATGTACATAAGACATCATTTTTAATATTATGGAATAATAAATACATTATATATATATATCAGAAAATTCCCTAAATAAGGAAAATTTGCATCACTAATGTAATACGTCACATAGTAGAAAGACACATTTTGAGTGGGTATGAGTCTTTTGATTTGTAAATTATATAAGCTATCTGTGAAAAGTGAGTAAAATGCTTCCTAAAGACAACTTCATGCTCACATGCTAATGGACACTGACAACTACTGAATTGTAAGAAAGTCCAGGGTGTGGTTTTCCAATATAATTCCTAAGAATAAACATTGTTAAAATTGAATTCTTGGAAGATTTATTTCTTAATTCTGATGTAGTGTGTTTACAAAGAAAAGTATTTTTCAAATACTTTTGAAACAAAATTAGTATATATAACATATACACACACCTTATATAACTTATTCCCATTATTGTAAATGGTAGTCTATTGGCTCATTGTCTCTACATTTTATATTTTCCCTAGGCACATTTATGACACTACAGAAGATAACTTATAGTAAAAATATTAATAGCAATGAATTTGATCATTAATGATATGAGTTTGATAATTAATGCTGATTTTTTTGCTTTAAATTGTTCTTTCTATGCATTGTTTGATGAATATATTTCATGTGTCTATTTTCTGGTTGACTATTCCTTGTTGTTGGTTTTTTTCCTTACAATTTTTATTTTATTGTGTTTTAAAACACTCTCATACTGAAATTTTGGTATTACACTCCTGCCAGCCTTTAGTTTAAAAGAATTTTCTGACTTTCCCATATTCTCTGGCCCATATAATTCAACACATAATCTATCATACACCCATGAAAAATATCTACTGAATGTGCTTTTACTGAGATTCACTTCCACTAATACAGAAGTGAAAGAACATGTTCCTTGTGTGATAGTAACTATGACCCAGTATAAACTCTCAAATATTTCTTTTGGGCATTCAAAGAGAATCTTGCCTTTCCTAGGTCACTTTCTTTTTCATAAGATAAATTATAGGTTTTAAGTGATATTTATTTCAGATTTATGTTGTTAATTCTTGCTCCAGATATGCAATAGCTACAGCAATTATAAAACTAGCATATAGTATTTGGATGCTAAAAACTACTCTAATGATAGTGTTAAAACTTCAAAATTTTCATTTTCTAGTTATGTGTCATGGTCCATTCCTTTAATCTCATCACTCAGAAAGTAGAAGCAGTTGTATCTTCTTGAAATTGAGGTCAGTCTGGTCTATAAAAAGAGTCTCAGGACAGCTATGGCTATATAAGACTGTCTCAAAAAATAATGCTTTGTTTTTCTAGAGAAATTTATATTTATTTGAACATGTAAGATTTTGTTAGTCATTATAAAGGAACACACCTGTCATTTTCTCTCTTAACTATTTTATTTTACCTTACCTTTTGTGAGGATGACACTTATAATGGTTTTATTTTTGGGAGATTTTAAAACCATAACGACTTTACAGTTTATGTTGACCATGTTCTAATTTTTTTTTAAAAATTCAAGTTTAAATTTTAATTAGTTGGAAAAATTATAGTCTACAAATTTGAAATAGAAACAAACATATGAAAAATAATTTTACATATTACAAAACTTTTGAATATCTGGAGCCTTTTTGTAGCTTTTGAATGACTTTAGCTAACTAGTCTTTTTACAGAACTATGTTACAGTTACAGAAAAATGAAGGGAAAGCTTTCTGTATTATATAATTTGCACTCATGTTTTAGAATGCTGTTAAAGCAAGAAAAGAAAGAAAGAAAAATACAAAATTGACAAAACAAATCCAACCACCAATAAACAACTCAATAGCATATTTAGGGCAGAGTATATAGAGATATGTTTCAGAGTGAAACACAGCCATCTTGATTCTAGTTAATGACTTCATTGTTATGGAAAAAGAGTTAATCCCAATCTATTAGATAAGTAGTCTGAAATCACAATCTTAGGCAGTTCATGCTTGCTGTTTACCTGACAAATACTGTGTGTGGGTGATGAGTCTCAGGAAATTACTGTTTATAGAAGAGGATGTACATGGAAGAGCATAATTGAACATATTCTAGGACTGATGCTGGTCAGAATACCACATCTATTATAGATAAATATCCTGAAAGCAGTTTTATCTAATAGATGTCTCTTTGCAAAGATTTAAACAATTCTTATTCCCTCCCTCCCTCCCCGCCCCCCCCCCCCTCTCTCTCTCTCTCTCTCTCTCTCTCTCTCTCTCTCTCTCTCTCTCTCTCTCTCTCTCTCTCTCTCTTATCTCTATTCTACTCATTAACTTTCTGTAAAACATGGTCTCATGTAGCTCATGCAAGCCCAGGACTTTCTTTGTAGCTAAGGATGACATTCTCCCTGCATTTCTGAAGTACTAGCATTACAGCCATGTCTCAATGCCTTAGGGCTTCAAGACTTCTCTTTTTCATAGAGCCACACAGTGTTTTATGTTGATAACAGAGAAAATTGTTATGGTAATTCCTGAGCAAAGAGAAAAAGTATCTCCAAAGTTGTTCTATATTCAGATACACTGTATCTCTTCCTTCTGACAGGACCCCTTCTTGGTGTGGATAATGCTGTTAAATAGGAAAGAAGAAGACAGATTAATTAATCAATATCTCCTGTGGGTGTTTAACAGAAAGGCTAATGCAAAGGCCAGGCACTGTCATTATCTCTATGTGGTCTGATTACAGTGATTTTGTGATCAAGAATAAAAATGTTCAAATAGAGGAGAGTTTCCTATGAGCTTACATCATAAATATAACTTTAGAAAGAAGGAAAAAGCTTCTTCATCTAGATAAAAGTGTTTAAACCCACTCAAAATCTAGCAGTCGCTTAGATTGAAATATGTGATTAATTTAAATTGTCATAGCCAGAATTATAATCATCCTGTGCTGACACTGAGTGTCTATTAGCAAGTCCAGGGTCTCTACTTGTGAAAGAAAGGTTCAAATGATACAGGAAAGAAACTATAAGTGCGTGTGATACACATACACACAATCTCACACATACACATATATTCACACACATTCTCACACACAAACACACATACACTACACTCTACACACAAACACATATACACACATATATAAGTGATAGTGGGAGACTTCAATACATTTCTATCACCAATAGATTAACATGTCTTTTTTTTTCTGCCAATACCATGCTGTTTCGCAACTTGATATCAGATTGGTGATACCTCAAGCATTTATTTTATTTTCCAGGATTATTTATGCTATCCTGGTGTTCTTGTCATTCCAGATAAAGTTGAACATTTTTCTTTCAGGATCTATGAAGAATTGTCTTGGAATCTTGATAGGCATTGCATTGAATCTGTAGCTCACTTTTGGTAGGTTGGCCATTTTCATTATGTTAATCCTATGGATCCATGAGCATGGGAGATATTTCCATCTTCTGATATCTTCTTCAATTTCTTTCTTCAATGTCTTAAAGGTTTTATCATAATTCTTTCAGTTGCCTGGTTAAAGTTACTCCAAGATATTTTCTATTTTTGAAGCTATTTTTGGGAAGTTTTGTTTTCCTGATTTCTTTGTCCATTTGTCATTTGCATAAATGAAAGCTACTGATTTTTTGTGTGTTAATATTGTTTTCTGCTACTTTGCTGAATTGTTTATCAGCTTTCAGAGTTTCATAATGAAGGTTTTAACTTTAACATAGTAAGATTATATATAACAAACAGTTATCAGGTAACAATTAGAGTTACAATATCTCTTCTATTTGTATTGGATAAAAATCAGAAAAAATGTTTAATTATCTATCCTATCTTGATAAGTAAAAGTTTTATATATAATTTTGCATTTTATCATAACTAACAAAAGTAACTATGACTATCTAGTCTTCAACTCCGTCAAAGACTCCAGAAGGATGAAATATTACCTAATGACAGGGATATCAGGCTGCCTGGACAGTCACCCAAAGTACCTCTGTGACATTAGGGCATCCAACTCTGGCCTACAGGCCTAGCATATCTGTAAGACTTTTCTGTGAAGCAGGGAATTTTGAAGGACAGTCATTTTTCTTACGTCCTGCTAGTCTAGTTTGGCCAGTAAATGTCAGCAATTAAGGCAAGGGTAGTTTCTATGCCTGTGTGGCTAGCTTTTGCCATAAAGAAAACACAATCCATATGGAGTTTCTTCAATGTCCATCATCCTCTTTGAAGTAATTGGTGCAGCCAGGAGCAGACATGTCTCACTGTTGAGGAAAGTCTAAGTTCTTATAACATTTAAATGCCATATTCTATAGGTATTTGAAGACATATAGACATATTCTATAGTGTCTGAGGATTGCCTATCTATCTGAAATATATACATGTAAGTCCTTGAAAAGCTAGCAACATGACTATAAGTTTAACATAAAGATGACTGTTAATGTATATTTCTTAATAATATACTACATATTTAAATAAGCTGCAAAAACACAATACTTTAAACTAGAGTAGAAATATACATACAGTATAACAAAATTAACTTTAAATATATATCAATAAATCAAAATCTATACTAATATAAAATATGTAAGATTAATATTTTAAAAAGTTGGATTAAAATCTAACCTACCCTTTTCTCCTATCATTTCTATATGCCCCCTTTTTCTTTTCAGAACAAGATCCCTGAATTTAAGCTCCTTTGTTTAGTTTTTTTCTTGACCATTATCTATAACATCTTGTAACCAACCCATCTAAATGATGACAATCATTCATAATTTATTTTTGGGAATGTGAGCATATTTCTCAGGACTAATTACTACTTATTAGGGGGTGCTGGTAAGCTTTGGGGGACCCTGAGAAAATTTAGGATTTGGTCAAGTCCTGACTAGATTATTCTGTGAGGCTGGATTACTTCAGTTAATATCCTGAAAGCTTTCCTGCTTGCTGAAACATCTGGGCCACTGGTTCCCATTGAAGACTTTTCAGAGAGTCTTCCTCAATCAAACCTAATTATTCTTAACCCAGAACTAACCCACAGCCTTTCAATTCCTGTGGAAACAAAAACATAACCTTTCCCCAAAATCAACATATCTTTTGACATAAATTTTGAAGTCAAGATATTTTAAAAATACGTAAGATGATTTAATACAATTTCCATAACCCAAGGTCTCTTAGCAGTCAAAAATTTTAAAGACAACACAATATTATATGTAATCCAGACGCTTTGTATATTTCCTATCTTTATGTAGCTTATTATATTTTTATTACCCTATTTCTTTATAAGGACTTCTTTTTATACTTTTTCTTTTCTCTCTCAAGCCTACACATATTTTTAAACACATTGTAACCCACTTAGAATGTTTGTTTTGTCTGAATATGTCTTTACTGTGAATCTGTAACCTTCTCTGTCTGCAGGAGGAAAACCCAAAAATCTGTCATGCAGCGAGCTGGCGCTCAAAACTCAAGTCTAAATGGAGTGGCTGAGAACCACTTCTATGTACTGCAGCTCTGTAAGAGAATGTGGACCCTTGACACAGTGCTTAGCTCATGGCAGTTGGTAGCCAGCTCCATTTCATGGGCAATTGTCCGTAGGTGTTTCTCTGCACTGTGGCCAGCATGAAAGACTAGGAAACCTAGTGCAGCTCTGTTTCTGTGTGGTTAGAACCATTTTTAAGCTTTCTCTGATCTTATGTTGAAATTCTAGTCCCACATTGGATGCCCTCTGTAAATGGACATTTCTTTCCCAACCGCTAGTTCCCAAATAACCACTCAGAGCCTTACTATTACTTATAAATGCTCAGCCAATAGCTCAGGATTATTACTAACTAGCTCTTACAATTTCAAGTTAACCCATATTCTTTATTTACATTCTGCCATGTGGCAGTGCCTTTATTAGCATGGCACATTCAGCTCCTGCTCCCTCTTCATCTGGGTGGTGACTCCTGACTATGGCCTTCCTCTTCCCATCATTCTTAGTTTTGTCAGCCTGCCTGTACTTCCCACCTGGTTATTGGCCAATTAGCATTTTATTAAACCAATTAGAATGACAAATCTTTACAGTGTACAAGAGGATTATTCCATAGTAGGGAACTGCAATGGAGCTAAGTCCAGTGCTCAAGAATATAAAATGTTGAAAGAAAAGCCTGTGGCTAAATGGAATAAATGGAGTGGTAGCTTCAGGGCAAGACCCCACCCAGCTAAACATCCAAATTGTGAAAAGGAATTTCAAAAAATTTAAGTAGTAAAGGCAACCATGGAAAACAAAAATTGGATGAAAATGTATTCAAAAGAGGGGACCAATTTCCAACACCAGCAAGCAGCAGGATTTGGCAGCTTTGGCCATGTAGTTTCAGCTTTAGAGTCAAGGATACAAGGAAGGAACTGTGGAATCTTCCTTTACAGCTAAGAAAAGCCACTGAGGCTAGGCATGTTTCAGAGGTATCTCTGCATGGAGTCCCAGAGAGGCCTCTGAGCTCCAACTGATTTAGTGAAACAACTACATAGAATAACAGATAATATTATTTATTTAGAGTTGATCAACTTAAGTTTTACTCTTATCCTAAACTATGAATTTGCATATACAATTAACCATCACACCAGTTTTATTCTTTCTTTGCTGAAGAACATTGATATTGTTTTTAAATTTTAGCATTTTGAATCACTGTGGTATAAACATTTGAGGACTCATTATGGGTGGACATACATTTCACATTCATTTGTTTAAATACTTAGAATCTTATTGTCTATATTTTATTTTAGTGCAATATTTACTTTTGAGAAATACTGCCAAACTGTCTTCCCAAATGGCTGTACCATATTGCATTTCTACCAGCAATTAACAAGAATCTTGTTACTTTAGTCTTGCCAATAAGAAATGTTGAAGCTGATTATTTTAGAACTTAACCACTTTAATATGTCTGTAGGAGTATTTCAGTATTGTTTTGATTTGAAATTCTGTAATGATGTAATATATTAAATACTTTTTCACATTCTTTGCTGTCATCTTTCTAAGATAGCCATTTATTGTTTCAATATCTTTATAGTGTGTTGTATATGCATTGTATATGTGTGTATGTTTGCCTATGTATGTGCATATGGAAGTCAGAGGCCCACATTATGTGTCTTCCTGTATTACTTTTCACCATAGATTTTGAGATAAGATATGTTATTGAACTGGAGCTTTCTACCCATTAGACTGGGTGATGAGAAAGATGTCTCTATCAACATGCTTGAGTCCTCCAGAGCTGGAGTTACAAAAAGGCACCATCATGACTTGTTTTAGAAATATGTTGACTGTGGTTCTTTGATGTTGTATTTTAAGAGTTAAGTTTTATACTTAAGATAATTTTTTCATATATGTATTTTATAAATGTTTTGTACAATTTGTGGCTGTCTTTCAATAGACTTAAACTTGACTTTCATAGAATATTTTCTAATTTTATGAAGAGAGAATTACTCACTGATTTTGCTATAGTTTGTGTGTGTGTGTGTGTGTGTGTGTGTGTGTGTGTGTGTGTGTGTGATTATGTTTTGAAATAGGGTCACATACAGCTCAGGGTACCCTTGAGCTGACCATGTGGCTCAGCATGAGTTTGAATTTCTAATCTTTCATCCACATATGAAATGCTAGGGTTAAACATTGACTACAGACAGATACCAAAATACTCAAGTACCTTAAAATGAAATAACAGAGTACTTTAGTTCATCTCTCTCTGTGTGTATTTGAGTGTAAATGCAGATGTGTGTGTGCCATAGCACACAAGTAGGGGCCTGATGACAAACTTGAGTGTTAGGATTTGAATTTTACCTTCCAAATTTTTCTAGACAGTCTCATACTGTTCTGTTGCTTTATGTGCCTAGGTAGCTCATCTGAAAACTATGAGGGATTCTCCTGTTTCAACAGGTCAAAGGAGGAAAACCTTTGGTCTAAGTCTGCACCATGGGCACTCTTAAGTCTTGAGCAATTTTCCTATCTTGCAAATTCTGAATTGTGATTGAATAGATCAAATCTTGTAATGATTTTTTTTACATATTTATGTAAATACTTTGTTATGTTTCTCTAGAGAAACTGTCAAATATACTCTTTCACATCTACAAAATCAGCTGTAACAAAACAACTAAAAAGAGCCATCAAATCACAAAGATTTTTAAAAAAGAGTTTCATTGAATGTTAAAATTTATAGACAATATAATATAAACAACAAACTTATGCTTATGAACACATCTTTATATTTTTTCTAATATAGTAATAATACATTTCTACCACCATCCTATATTGAACATTATTCTCTCTCCATTCTGCCCCCTCAGAAACCCCATTATTCTCTTTCTAATGCTGAATGAGGATTTTTCATGAAGAGTGGACACTGGAGTCTGTACATTCACAGGCCCCCCTCAGTCCCTGCTTTTACTGTTGAGAAGCATGGTTTAACTTTTAGGAGCAAAGCTAGTACGATCCAGAAATGTGTGCAGTATGACACATTTTCTGAAAACTTTTGAGCATAAATCCTCTGCATCCTGGGGAGCTAAAACATGGCCTAGAAGAAAGTAAGAAGAAGGTATGGGTTATATTGAATGTTTTTGATGAATAAGTCTCAAAACCCATGATTTAATTTATTTTCTCTATTGCAACAAACCACAATATTCTAGGACATTTATGAACAATAATTTATTCCTCATAATTTTAAAGATAGAATATCCAAAATAAAGGAACTGGTAAGTGTTGTGTCTAATAAATACCTTGCTGTTTCCTCCTCAGATGTTGTTTTGTTATTCTGTCCTCCAGAAGAGAGTACCATTGTATGCAAAATAGCAGAAATGACCACCTGAGAGGGTATCTTATGTCACACTACTGTATAATGTCAAAAATGGAGGATCTATCTCCAAAACTTGTTATCCTTATAATAGTCCCATTTTTACATATTACAACACTAGTGAAATTAAGCAGGTCAACTCCACATAAACCATTTAGAGCAAAGAAGATTCCTTAAGTTTTTATCTTGTACGAAGAACAAAACCAGAAAAAATATCAGAAGGCCTCACTAAGATGACCAAGACTCGCTTTCCTGGACACTAGAATGTGGTAGATTAAAGTGTAAAACAATTAAACAACATGCTGATATACTCTTTTTTTTTTTTTTTTTTTTTTT
The DNA here is from genome assembly GCF_004664715.2 of Peromyscus leucopus. Lineage (NCBI taxonomy): Eukaryota > Metazoa > Chordata > Mammalia > Rodentia > Cricetidae > Peromyscus > Peromyscus leucopus. The sequence goes on along the minus strand of NC_051071.1, from coordinate 65,712,242 downwards.
TTTTTTTTTTTTTTTGATTTTTCGAGACAGGGTTTCTCTGTGTAGTTTTGCGCCTTTCCTGGAGCTCACTTGGTAGCCCAGGGTGGCCTCGAACTCACAGAGATCCGCCTGCCTCTGCCTCCCGAGTGCTGGGATTAAAGGCGTGCGCCACCACCGCCCGGCTGCTGATATACTCTTGATATAAGAAAGAACACAACTTTGTGCAACATGAGTGTACTGTGAAAAATGATGTTGAGTGAAAACAAGCAAAGTACATGATGGCTGAACAAAGCACAGATCCACGAATATAGCAGAATATTATTAAGAATAAATTTATTGCCTTGTACCTTCAGCTGAACAGTAGTATTTGGTTTTCTCCAAGGTTCCTGGCCTATCTAGTTTTACATTCTTGACCACATAAACAGAGTTGGGTATGGTTTCCATCTCATGGAGTGAGCCATAATTCAAACCAGACATTGGTTGGTTGGTCCCACAAGCTTTCTGCCACTATTGCACCAGCATATCCAGTGGGTAGTACATTACTGTAGATCAAAACATTTGGAGTTAGGCTGATGTTTACCTTTCTCCTTTGGTAGCATGCAGAGTACCTTCTAGTACCATGAGTGTGAGTCTGTAGATGTGAAGGCTTTATATAGGCACCAGCTCAACTTCTCTGTGTTCAGTTAGTTGTGCAGATACTGTCTTAAGTAACAGACTTACTGCCAGTGTGTAGAGAGCCACCAAAACACAGCAACAGTCTGTGTTGCTTAAGGTCTGCCCATGGGACACTTTAAACTTTCTCATGACTCAGATGGAAACAAATGCAGAGAACCGCACCCAGGCAATACGCAGAGAATGAAAGACCTTAGAACACCCAGTCCTAAAAGAGATGTCTCCATCAAATCATTCTCCTCTACTTGGAGAACTCTCTGCAAGAGGAGGAGGAAGGAGTGTGAGTTGAAGACACAAAGGAATCAAGGCTTTGTACACACAACAGGGATGGTACACATACAAACTCACAGACCATGGCAGTGTGCATGTGCACAAGGCCTAAATGGGTCTAGCACTCTAGAGCTAAAGAATGTGGGCACATGACTGCATCCTTAACTATAAGCTTTCTAAAATTGATGGTCACTTGCAAATGAAAATTTATTTCTCCAAGGGTATATAACTTGGGGAAACAAACCACTGTTAAAGGTATATCCAATTCTCAGCAGTAGACAGCTAAAAAGAAAGAAAAAAAGAAAAAAAAAACCTCAATGGCATCATTGTGGGTTTCTAGTTTTGGGTCTTTTTAGGAATTACTGTGTGTGTGTGTGTGTGTGTGTGTGTGTGTGTGTGTGTGTGTGTGTGTGTATTTATCGCTCCATCTATATGTGTTTCTTGTGTGTAGTGGTATTATGTTCTCCAAAATATTGTGTACCCTAATAAATTTATCTGGGGTCAGAGAACAGACAGCCACTAGATACAAAGGCTAGAAAATGGTGGCACTCACACCTTTAATTCTTGCATTCCAGAGATAGAAATCCCTCTGGATCTCTGTGAGTTCAAGGCCACATTGGAAACAGCCACGCATGGTGACACACACCTTTAATCCCAGAAAGCCAGCCTTTAATCCCAGAGAGTGGTGGTAGAAAGAAGAAAGATATATAAGGCATGAGGACCAGAAACTAGAAGCATTTTGGCCTGGTTAAGCATTTGGCTGGTTAAGCTTTCAGGCTTTGGAGCAACACAGTTCAGCTGAGACCCATTCTGGAGGAGGACTTAGAGGCTTCCAACCTGAGGAAACAGGATCAGCTGAGGAATTGGCAAGGTGAGATAGCTGTGGCTTGTTCTGGTTCTCTGATCTTCCAGTGTTCACTCCAATACCTGGCTCAAGTTTAATTTTATTAGTAAGAACCTTTAAGATTCCTGCTACACTTGTGTTTTTTCTTTGGCTCGTTTTCTTAATTGGTTCTTTTGTCATATGCATACTGCTCTAGAGTCAGATGGACCTACAAGAATGGAGCTGATAAATGAGGGAGACTTAAGTCTCATGCAATCACCAACTTTATTCAGAGCATCAGTCAATTTATACTCGTAGCCATATGAATAAAGCATACAATTATAAGGGCAAGCCCAACAAGATGGACAAACCACAAGTGATGGACACATGCAGAAAAAAACATGTTTTTCCAAGGAGGCATATAAACAAATAACAATAGCCAGTTATAATGAGGAATCTGAAGTAAACTCACTCCTCTATGCTAAACCTGGAGGAGCATAAAAGCATAACCCAAGAACAATTCAGTATTTCTTCTCTTGGTGTCTTGGAGTTTTCTGAAAAGCCCTCTGAAATCTCACACACTTCCATTCTAGCAGTCGTGTTTTGTTTTGTTTTTAATCTTATTTTGATGTACTATCATTCCTTACATGCCTGTTTGTTTTCTAAGGAAAGATAGAAAGGTTATGGATCCAAATGGGAAGACAAGTGGGAAGGAATTCAGAAGAAAAGGGGAGGGGGAACCAAAATCAGAACACATTGTATGAAAAATACAATCTAATTTCAATTTAGGAAAAAGAAATCAAGATTATTACCACCACATATACTAAAATAATTTGAAACAAAGACCTCCATAAGTATTGTTGACAAACAATATTCAAAGATGCTTCAATATATGTAGGTATGTATGTGTTCAGGTATGTTAAATGTGTACTTGGTTCTCACAGGGCTATATGTGGTGGTAATAATCTTGATTTTTTTTCCTAAATTGAAATTAGATTGTATTTTTCATACAATGTATTCTGATTTTGGTTCCCCCTCCCCTATTCTTCTGAATATCAAAAGACCTTCTCAAGAATTTAAACATAAAAGTAAAGGCATATGTTGGTAGCCACAAAACCTTTGACTTACAATCTATCCTACCTGCAAGATATGCTAGGGCAATGGAGCCCAGAACTTGTGGGAATGGCCAACCAGTATCTCATTTAACCTCAGGCCTGCTCTCTTAATGGGAGCCTATACCCTGCTCAGATGGCCAAGAAATAGAGAATAGATAGCCCAGAGACCTAGGGTAGAACAAAAACCTACTGGTCTAAAAAGGAAGAAAAATAAAGAAGAAAAGAAAAAAATCAAATATAATAATTCCTAATAGTATTCTGCTATACCCATAGATCAATTGCTTGTCCAGTCACCCTCAGAGAAGATTTCCTCTGGCAGATGGGAGTGGATGTAGGAACCCAAACATGATGAAGAGAGAGATTCTAAACCTAAATTCCCTCAGGTCTTTTCCTGAGATATCAATCAGAGGGGATGAAGGACATGAGGAGAACATGGCCGACTGAATCAACTAAGTAGAGCTCACATAGGATCATAGAGACTGAAGAGGCAAGTCCTAGACTTGCAGGGGTCTGCAACCAGATCCTCTGCATGTGTGTTATCGCCATTAGCTTTTTTTGTTTTGTGTTAATGCGATTGCTAACTGTGGGAACTGGTGTGCCTTAGATATGTTCCTGATCTTGAACTCTTTTCCTCCTGTTGGGTTGCCTTATCTAGCCTTGGTGTGAGGGCTTTTTTCATTTTCTTATTGTATTCTGTATTGACATGGTTGGTTGATGTCTATTAAAAGCCTGCTCTTTTCTGAAGGGAGACAGAGAGGGAGTGGATCTGGGGAAGAAAAGGTGGGGGACAGCTAAGGAAGACTGGAGTAAGGGGAAACTGTGCTCTGGATGTATTGTATCTATGACAGAAGAACTTCTTTTCAGAAAAAAATGACAGTTGTTCATAGTCTATTTATTTGTATCAGAAAAAAAGTAAAACAGCAATCTTTACCTATTTAAACTAAAGTTCCACAAAGATAACTAAGATAAAAATACACATAATACACATTTGCATACTTGTGTACACTTCTGAAATAAAGTACAACATATGTTCTATTTTATCTTCATTTCCTAAAAATAAGGGAACACAAGACACATTTAAACTGGAAAAGAAAGCATTGCATTGAAAGTAGAGAATCATTACCACAGTTTACAAAATTATTACCCCTTCTGTCCCCACTGGGTTCATAAGTTTAGTGAGGTAGAAACCTATTAACCAGAAGTAAGGGAAGGAATTTGAGTTCAGAACGTACAAAGGAAACAATATCACATGTTCTTAACTGAGTAACGTATTTAGCTCCTTATCTTTCTGATGATAAAACAAACTTTGTAAGAATAAATAAATCATAACAAAAGAACTTGTGAGCACAGTTTTCAGTTCTGGCTTTAGTCATCTTTTTCTTCCTAATGTATGCTTCAGCATTGCTCTCATTTGTGGACACACTTTAACAGCGTAAGTCAGTTCAGACTATCATTTATATCCCATCTCTTCCAAGAACCTTACCTGGACTATCCAGATTCAACTTCATGAAATAGTTTGTGACATGACACATTTTACACTAACCTAGGTTCTAGCACAGGATAGTATATTGTTGCTTGTGGGTCGCTGGAGTTTACTTGTGTTTGTCTTCTCAATAACATCACAAGTTCCTTAAAAGTTGAATGATTAATTAATGCATTCACTATTTACTTTTTGCATTCAAGAAATATTGATGGAGGTCTATAGGTACTGAAGTCAATACACTGCTAATTATCAGAGAAAATATAAATGATGACATCATTGTCTTCCTTATAAAAACTAATAACATAGAGAATAAACAAAATAATTGATTTTACTCTAATGTGGCATATTTGATAATATAAATATGCATATTGATATCTGATATTTACTATCTTATATAAATTATAAAATTGTTAAAACTAACTAAATATAATAATATAGTGAGGTTTATAGATCATACTAACATATACATCACTACTATATTAGTAATATTAATATTTCTATAGTGAATATTATACCTTTAATAAATACATTTAAACAAATAAATCTTGATGGAAAACTTGCAAAAAAAATTCTGTTTCTGTGATCTATTCCTCTGGTTCATATCTTTATTTTCATCTATTATTGGATATAATCAGAAGTTGACTGTATATCTATTAGCCATCAAAACACATAAACTAATCACCAATAGTGATTTACACTGTTGTCAAAATATAAGAAGAATAAATATGCCTATAATTTTGTTTCTACCACTTGCAAATATATTTCTTTATTTATGGTTCAAGATTTGCTGATTACTTACAAGGCATGTGACAGCAATCTTAGGAGACATAAATCCTAGATCTCTCAAGGGCAGAACCAAAGGTGCATTACCAGTAATTTTCAATCAGCCCATTTTTTTTCTAATTTGCAAAAGTAGTTTCAAATATATCAGAATTCCTGCATTAATGAAGCAAGTAAATGTATCAAAATCCTAAACAGCAAAAGATATATTTTAAGGAAGTGTTAGCAATTTCAACTGTCAATTTGCTAAAAATATTCCTATGCTGCATAGTTTTAAAAAAAATAATTTTAGTAAAGTGAAATAAACATTTGCTAATTCTTCTAGTGATCATCTTAACCTATTATTGCACTATTCCATTTAAACAGCATTTTATTTTTATTCATGATCAGTGTTTTTCCATGTGCCTTTCTGCTACAAGTTTATTTTCTCTCCCACAATCAGAGCATCTATTTGGGTTATTAACATCATTCTACATTATATTCTAGATATGAAGGAGAAAAAACATTTGTCATACTTTCCAAACCCAAATTATCCCTAGTTTTTTTCAATGATTAAAATTTTGTTGACTTTTATTTTTATTTAAGTTTCTGCATGTTGTGTGAGTTTATGGCCCATATGTGGAGATGCTCCCAGAGATGATGTCAGATCTCCAGAAGCTACAGTTCAAAGTGATTCTGAGCTGCCTACATGGGTTTTTCCACCAGAACAAGAAGTCCTCTTACCTGTTGAGGAATCTTTTCAAGTCCCTCCTAAATGGTTTAAAAAAAAATGGCTTGTTCTACAACTTCAGCAACTGCAATTCATGGACTCAAACATTTACAAATCAAAGTCAGGATGAAACCTGTAGAGTTGCTTGGAAAGGTCTTTCAACTGAAACAATTCATTGTTGTTGCCATCTTAAACTTCTTAATTTCTGAAGAAGGAATATTGAATTTTCATATTGTGCTTTCCTCTCCATCGAAGCAGCCTATTTAATATATACAAATTATATATAAGTATAGGAAAATAGCACATAACATATAAATATTAATAAATAGTTATCCTAAACTAGTAGCTGTATTCTGTGCTGTGGTGACAAAATGCCTGAAACTAGGTAATTTCTAGAGAACAAAAGTCACTACCTTACAGCTCAGGTGTCAGTGTAGTCCTAGTTAAAAAAATAATAATCTGGCAAGTTTAGAATCTGAAGGATGCTTTTCCCTTCTGGGTGACATCATCTAAATTTCTGCATATGACAGAAGTGACAGAAAGGAAATGGGAACAATAATCTACATTCACATGGCAGATAAGCACGGGTGAATAAAGGACCTACAGAAGTTGCTTCTATTCATTTTACCAGATCCCAATCAGTTCAGAGAAGTCTGCCTTCATGAGTTGATAACTTCATCACCTATTTCACCATTGATGTCAAAATGGAGATCAAGTTTGAAATTGAAATTTAGGAGATATACTAACCATATTTCCATTGACCTAATTTGAAAAATTCCTCTTCTCACAAATAAGCTGTGTTCTTTTTTTTATTAGGATATTTTCTATTCATTTTACATACCAACCACAGATTCCTCTGTCCTCTCTCCTCCTGCCCCCCAAGCCTTCCCCCCTCCAAGTCACCCCCATCCCTATGTCCTCCAAGGCAAGGTCTCCCATGGGGAGTATATATTCCTTCCATTCCAGCAGCCACAGGGATCTTCATTCATGCTATCATCCACCAAAATCTCTGAGTTGGAGATGGGTACAATTCGGAGAGAGTTCTTCATGAGTATTTGTTTCTAACTATTCATCTGGGAGGTTAAACACATTCTGTCTTACTAAAATATAATTTGTCATCAGGCATTCTCATCTGAAAGGCAGAATAACCCAGAAAAAGACATGAGAATTCTAGAAAACATCCAAAACCCAGCAAATCTAACATTAACACCTCCTGAAACTTAAGAGAAGTCTTTGACTCCATGGCCTTCTGAACACAAGTTGGGTCTTTAAGGCTCAGGAGACATTGAGACATAGCACTGTTTGGAGTTTATCACCCTCTACCTCTTGCCATTTTTATCTACATAGTTATAGTTACACCTTGGTATTTCTGGAGTTTGTGGACAGCAGTGCCCTCAAATTAACTCCAGACATTGCCCATGATTCATTTTTTTTTTTAACTATGCCCCACTGAGTTCTAGGAACACTGACTCTAGGTCCTACTGAGTATTACTCTGAGGATGGGCCTACCACTAGACCAATTCTCTATTGGGTATTTTGAGAATTCTTCAGAAATTCAGGTAGTGATATTTGTGTATCCACGGTACATGTGCTCTACAGCACTGGCAGCATAGTTTGGAGAGAATAGAGGGTTTGTAATGGTACCCAAGCTACACTTCTGCCTAAATAGCCAGATCTGGATGGAAAAGCTATGCTGCAGGGGAATACAGGAAGCAGAAAAATTTTGCTTTGTTTTCCCTAGGCGAGATAGTTTATAGTTGATGCTTATCTAATTAGATACTATATTTTATTTGTCACAAAATTCTATTTTTAATATAAAAGGGAGAAAGAGGAGAAAAAGTTGAAAGCATGAAAAAAGCAAAAGCTTTATATCCCTTTGGATTTAAAGCAAATAGGGTGGACATTGTTTTTCATACAGTTTAGTTATCCTGCATGATCTGAAAGTAATTTAAGTCAATGCTAAATTGCAAATGCATGAAAAGTACACGTGCAGTATTCTGGTAAGTCATTTGCTAGAATACTAGCTATGACAAATATCCAAGGAGAAAATTATATAATTTCCTATTAAGTTCTATAAATAGCACCAATCAGGCAACTTAGACAAAGGAGTTTGCTGTCCTTTGAATTACAGGGAAGAAATTTAAAGATATGAAACTTTGTTGTTTAGAAATTTACCACTAATTCTCTATTTTTTAAAAATGTTTAATTTCTGTTGTTCCATGAGAAGCAGAACATACACAACTTTTTTTCTTTTCATTTTTCTTTATTAAGAAATTTTCTACTCACTCTACAAACCACCCACAGATTCCCCCCTCTTCCCTCCTCCCACACTCCAGCTCTCCCTCCCAAGCCACCCCACATCCCCACATGCCCCAAATCAAGGTCTCCCATGGGGAGTCAGCAGAGTCCAATTTCTGTATTGTTAAAGATAAAATGTGGCTTTTAAAATAGAGTTTAAATTCTAATTAGCTGCATAGATCAAAACGATAGCAACACAATGATGTACTTTGTGCATTTAAAATAGTTAAATAAATCTTAAACATTGTAAATCTCTTTAGAAAATATAAGCAATGATTTTTACTCAGACATAGTCTTTACATAGCACAGAATTATGTAATGAAAACAAAACTTCAGGATAAAACAATGTACAACATAAGTACATCAAAGAGTGTTCTATGAATACTATGTTATAAAAATGTCATATAGATTATTTTTCCTCTAAAGTGGATTTATGGTAAGACAACATATACATTTTATAACATTATTTTTTTTTTATTTAAAGCATGTGTGTGTGTGTGTGTGTGTATGACATGTGTGTGAGTGCTCAGAGAGTCCAGAAGAGGACGTAAGAACTCCCAGGGTTGTAGTTACAGTGGATTATTAACTGTCTGATAAAGGTTCTGGTAACCAAACTCAAGAAACCCTGAAGAGCAACAAGTGCCCTTAACTGCTGAACCATCTCCCTGGCCTTCTATTTTGTTTTCATCTTTGCACATGCACAGCATATATTTGCCTCTTTATTCCTGAAAGTTGCTGCATCTGAGATTTATACGAAGAATAAGTCTGTGGGTGAATAGTGTAATGGAGGAATAAAATTTGATGCTGCTATGCTTTTCCCTAGTGCCCTTTCAAAACGAAAAAAAAAAAAAAAAGAAAAATATTTTCTTAGCTGCTAGGCACACTGTTAATAAAACACTCAGCTCTGTCTTCTTATGTGGCTTCCTGGGATGTAGGTGGTAAATTTTGCCAAGGCCAGAACCCTTCTTATCGAAACCTATAGTTTATGCCTAATGGACAGAAGTATTTATTTTCCTTTTCCTCTTGCCTAAGCAAGGGCCTGTGTAGATTGACCTAGCTCTGTCTGCGTTGACTAAAAATTTTAACAGGGCATTAACTCCATTCCAATTTCCCCTTGACTGAATTCTACTGTTTATATTTCAGAAAAGTTGCACAAGGGAATTTCTCTATCCAATATCTGCACATTAAGTTTTGTTGCAAATTCTGACTCTTAGGAAATACAAACTGACATGATATAAAACATTTTTGAGTCTTATATGAGGTGCCTTCCACAGAATGGATGTGAAAGAAGCAAAATTAAGAAATGCCTAGGTCATAAAACCCAAAACCACTGAATAGATCACACATATGTAACAGGGTATAGTTGACTATACTTCACTTTTGCTATAAAGGTGAACAAGTCAGAAGAATTACTCTTGGCCATGGTGAGCAGCTAAAGCATCACATCAGGACAGGCTTACAAAGCAATTGGTGAGTAATAGAAGTGAATGAATAAGGAGAACACTGAAACAATGCTTCACTGTCTCCTGGAGTTTAGAATAATGATAAAAGCAAAATGTTATACAGAATAAACAATAGGCTAATTCCAATGGAGTTTCACTAGGATTATTAACCATCCTTAAGGGGTCCCCTAAGCCAGCAGTAGATCCCTACACAAAACAAACTCAGTAGTATTTTTGTCAACATTTTGTCTCATATTGCTTTCCTTAGGTATTTTTGTTTTTGTCTCATGGCCTTTTGCTAATATATTATGGTTTCCAAATTTGTGGTTTTATGAATGTGTAGTTCTTGCATTTTTACTTTTTAAATTATCATTTGTTTTTTTGCTTGCTTTTGTTTGCCTGTTTGAGTATAAGGAGAAAGATAAAGAAAGGGCATGGAAGTGGGACAGATATGAGAGGAGTTGGGCAAGGGGGAACCATGATTATGTTGTATCTCAAATACACTCCACTAGATGTATAACACTGCATACTATAGTTCAATATCAAGACAGAAGCCAAAATATGTCTATTTGTCTGACACACAGTGGAAAATGTAGTCGAAGGTTTTTCTTCCATCCTGCCCGGCCCTGCGGTCTGGATGAATCTCTCCTACCCACGTCTCACAGCTGCTTGGCCCCAATTAAACACACACACAGAGGCTTATATTATTTACAGACTCTGTGGTCTATGGCAGGACTCTTGTTAGCTAACTCTTATGTTTTAAATTAACCCATTTCTATTAATCTGTAAGTTGCCACGTGGCCATGGCATTACCTGTCTGCTGGCAACTTTCCGCTCCTTCCACAGTGGCCAGCGTCTCCTCTCCTCTACCTTTCTTCTTCCGGTCTCTTTCCTGGATTTCCTGCTGGCTATAACCTGACTTGTAGCTCAGAGCAGCTTCTTTATTAATCAATTATGGCAACACATATTTGCAGCATACAGAAAGACATCCCCCAGCAGAAAAACACTATTCTTGAATAACATGATAGAGGTAGCCTGTGTGCTCCGTGTGGACACTACAAAATCACAACTTCTTGCCATGCAGTGATGACATATTCCATTAATCCCAGCACTCAGGAGGCAGTGCCAGGATCTCTGTGAGTTTGAGGACAGCCTGGTCTACAGAGTGAGATGCAGGACAGGAACCAAAATAACACAGAGAAACCCTGTCTTGAAAAAAAAATTCACAACTTCTTAAAGGCAATGACTGTTTAGTTTACATTTATAATCTGAGTTGTCATCATGTGGGTGGGAAGCACCAAATTTTTCACTAACTTCAAGATGTAGAGTCAAAAAATAAAACAAGCATAGGTCATAAGTGCCTTTTAGTTTTTATTATGATCATGGTCGTGCTTTTGACAATCATTTAAATAAACAACTACTTTCTGTAATTCCATTTCAATCCAGAGCTCTGAATCTAGTTAAATAGTTAAGCAGGGCTCACTACAGCTCCTGTTAAAATAAATATAAAATATAAAAACAGCAGTTTACTTGAGAGATTTATGCTGAAGACCAATAAAGATGCTATCCATAAAAAGGTTCTGCTCATGTAGAAGTAAAATTCTATTTACTTCTTCCTCATTTTTTTTTATTCCTGGGTTTTTTGTTTGTTTGTTTGTTTGTTTGTTTTTTGAGACAGGGTTTCTCTGTGTAGTTTTGCGCCTTTCCTGGAACTCACTTGGTAGCCCAGGCTGGCCTCGAACTCACAGAGATCCGCCTGGCTCTGCCTCCCCAGTGCTGGGATTAAAGGCGTGAGCCACCACCGCCCGGCTTATTCCTGGGGTTTTTTAATGCTGTCTGGACTTTGTCAGATAAAATAAATTTGACCTATTGAAGAATAAATAGAATGGTTATGATTGTCTCATGGCTTGACATCCGTTCCTTGAATGCAGACATTCTTGTGAGGTCACTTTACATAGATGTTATTAGTTATCAAAGTGATCATTGAAACATAGCATATGTTGTTATATGAACAAATATTTCTTTCTTTTAAAATTGTCACTCCTAATACTGTAAGTACATTCTGAATTTAAACATTATTCTTTATTATTTTAATTTGTCAAATATAAGAGACAGGATGACAGTTCTATATGTTATACAATGTACAACGGTAAAATAAAAGCAGTTAGAAATTTAGCCTTTTGGTATTTTGATGCTTTGATCAACATAGTATATGTAGTTTTATCCACTTTGAAGTTCAGTGCAAAATTTCAGTGCATGAACAGAGCATGTACTGATGACTGTGGAGTTGTTAAAACTAATGTTTATCATTATTTTATGCTTGTGTTTGTGGAGGTCACGTTGTTCCTGCTCTAAGTTACTTCCTATTGGGTAAAACACTGACTTTCAGTCTCTGTCTTTCCTCAGGTGATATCATTTGACAAGTGGCATGTATCTACACTTTGGATGGAAATACAGAGGAAGGACGCCTCAGCCTCTCATTGTATAGATAGACATCACCACCTACCCTGCACCACACAGAAAGTGCAGACTGAAGGATAACTCGTTCCGAAAATGAAAATGGTGCCACCTATATTTTTTTTTTCACAGTTGACCTGGGATCTATGAGCACATGAGAATATTCAAACAATATTTTAAAACAGATCAAGAAGTTATGGAGCAGAGTGAATCAACAAAAGTGCAGAACTTTACCTGGACCCTAGAAGGTCGAGGATAACTAACACTGGAATGGATGCAGTCCCTTTACCTGTCACTTGACCACCCAGTATGTGCATCAAGGAACCATTATGCAGAAGGACTTAACTGCCCCTGCTGCTTCAGCTCACAGCCGCTGGAGTGGTTTACTCACATAGCCTTGACACCTGCTCATCCAGATACATCCTGCTCCTGGTCTTTATGGGCTTTTACCTCAGTTTTGATGCATCAGCCACCTCAACTCAGTACCCTACAAATTGTCTGAGTCTCCAACAGCTCCACATCTGGTGTATTTAATAAATTTTTCTTAACTGTTTCTATGCCTATCTGCATCTCTGCCTCCAACGCCCATAAGGACTACTTGAATCCCTTTAAATTCCACTTAGGTTCTTTAACACCAGAATAGGAATTCCACAATTTACACTACACAACTAAAAATAGATATAGATGATTAAGTTTACTTTATCTTATTATATAAATGTATTATTTACATATAATGCATAGCAAGATATGAAACTGGGTCATATATAAGTATTATCTGAGTTAATGCGAGTGATTACATTTGAAATAAAAGATACTGTTTATGTCAGTGTTCATCAAGGAAAATCAAGACTATTTGGTAAATTATAGTGAAGAAAAAAACAATATAACTTGTGAGTTTATTCTTATGCAATACATCATAACTTATAACCCCCCAAATGAGGAAAATCACTGTAATAGAACTTGTCCTTAACCACATTCTTTTTAATATTACCAGAATTATAACTTCATTCTTATCAAAAATGTTTTCTCCATAGTTAAGAAAAAAAAAACCAAAGACCAAAATTATGTTCCATATATGTAGAAGGGTATGTGTTTAAGGTTACAGCTCTGTAGTCGCTGGATGGCTTTAATAATGTAAAGATTGAATACTATTTCTTACGTTGCTTTCATTCACAGTGAAAATAATTTTCATCTGCTAATTGAGATTTTGTAATTTATTTGTTAGCCCACAAAGAATTAGATTTAATTGTGCTATTTTTCAAACAAATTTGGTTCTTGTTTCCTTTAGACCTCTTCTTCCCTACTCAATCACTCTCCCTGTCCTCTGTCCTACTTCTCTGCTACCCTCAGAAACCCAGCAACTCCGATTCTTCTTTAACTCCACAGTTGACCACTCTCCCAAACCTCAACACTTCTTGTTCCCTTTCATTTTCTTCCATGTAGTTTCATGATCTGTGTTCACTCTCAAAAACACTGTTCACATACATACAAATACAAAAGGGAGTATTCACTATAGGGGAGAACATGTGATTTTTTTTTTTACCCTAGGGCTGCATACCATTTCATAATACCTTCTAGTTCTTTCAATTTTCCTAAAAGAAGCCTTAACTTCAGCTATTTTGAAAGTTAAATACAATTTTATTATGTATATATGCTGCAATTTTCATTTTCCATTTGTCTGTTGACAGACAGAGAAGAAGGTCCTATTTCCATGTGCAGCAATAAATATAGATGTGCAAGTATCTCTGTAGTATGAGTTCTTTGGGAAAATGCCCAGGGATCGAAAAGCTGGATCATGTGGCAGTTATAGTCTTAATCTCTTGCAGCGCATCTATTCTGATTTCCAGAGTGGATACACTACTGTACAATTCCAACATATAAGCAGTTATTAAAAGAAGAAACAAAAATTACTATATATATATATATATATATATATATATATATATATAAAATTTACTAATTTATGTGTGCAGGTGTTTATCTACATATATGTCTGAACACCGTGTGCAGGTCTAGTACCTGTGGGAGAAAGAAGAGTGTTGGATCCCCTAAGAATCGAGTTCTGGACAGCTGGGAGCTGCCATGTAACTCCTGGCAACTGAACCCAGGTACTCTGGAAGGGTAGCCAGTACTCTTAACTGCTGAGCCATCTCTTCAGACACTATAA